>NC_081559.1:118894067-118928239 GCF_022355385.1 Mustela nigripes | reverse complement strand
AATTTTTTATTTTTTATAAACATATATTTTTATCCCCAGGGGTTGTTTTGAACTATCACGAGGCATATCATGTAAGGTATATTGAAAATACTAGGTATTCTCATAGTCATTGCAATTATATTGAATGCTTAATCGATTGATTAATTAATCCATCTCCTTATAAGCCAATACCCTACTCCCATCATGCTCATTATGTCATGTAACAGCTATAATGCATTTATTATATTTATAAATATTAATATTCATTACATAAATAAATATTTTATTTAGTAAAATGATTTAATTAAATTCTTTTATTCTTTCAGCTTTCTAATTTTTACATTAAGTACTCTTTTTTTAGTATCCATGCATGTGTCGTCCCACCAATTCTAACTGCTGCATGATATTTCATACTGTAAATCCACCACATTTTTTTTCTCACCCACACTTCCATTGCTGACAATTTTCCCTAATTCCTTTCATACAAAGTTGCAATTAACATTCTCATTTTTTGCCCTTTATGGATTTGTATCAGAATTTCTCTAGATATATCTGTAGGAATCAAATTGCTGGGTGAGAGGGTGTCCACATGTCATTTTATTAAGTAAAAACAAAATAAAAAATATACCTAACCCTAAACAAAATCTTGGAAATAAGAGCATCAGTTCTACATTCTCACAAGGGGTGTGTCCACTCACCCCTCCTAAAACTTGGCAGTAATAAGGTTTTTTATTTTGCT
This sequence comes from Mustela nigripes, assembly GCF_022355385.1. NCBI lineage: Eukaryota > Metazoa > Chordata > Mammalia > Carnivora > Mustelidae > Mustela > Mustela nigripes. The sequence goes on along the minus strand of NC_081559.1, from coordinate 118,927,521 downwards.
AGAATAAGCATAAGATAGAAGTTTATTGATATTTTAAATTTTATTTCTGAGGTTTTAAGTGGTTTTCAACATCTGTCATATACTTAATAACTTTGGGGGTTTCTTCTTTTATAATGTGCATGTATATATTTTTTCTTGGTGCATTACAGGAATTCCTTGAATGAAATAGAATATTATTTCTATTTAGAAATATAGAAATTACAAACATGTTACCTATTATGTTATTTATCTATGACCTCTTTACCTTTTTTACTTATGTCTTCCCTTGAATAGAAATTATCAATTTCATTTAATTAAATTAATCAATTTATCTTTGCTTTCTTTCAAGTATCTTTAGCTAATGTATAGTTAATACCACGTTATTTTTGAATTATAAAATGTAAAACTGACCTTCCAGAGCTTTAACATTGTGGTCATGATAAAGACTAAATTGAACTGACAGTATAGCCTCTAACTCATAATTACTGCCTATAATCTAGTTTATCACGAATGTCTTTGAGCAGAGACCTTGATTTTACTGGTTTTCTTATAATATCTGCATCACTGCTACTTTTTCTTAAAAATTTTTATGTTGGCGATCTTTTAGAACAATTAACAATCTAGTATGTATACATTATCACAATATAAAGGAATTTTTTTGTAACAACCAGATGTGGAATGCTATTTGCATTCATCTACTGCAAAATACATGAGCATATATATATATATATATATATATATATATATACACATACATACATATATATATACACTTATCTACTTATATACATATAAATGCACATATGTAATATTTCAACATTATATTATACTATATAATATGTTATATAAGTGACAATATGTAATCCACACGCCTTCCTATTTTTTTTTTTCAGATTTTATTTATTTATTTGACAGAGAGAGATGACAAGCAGGCAGAGAGGCAGGCAGAGAGAGAGGAGGAAGCAGGCTCCCTGCTGAGCAGAGAGCCTGATTTGGGGCTCGATCCCAGGACCCTGGGATCATAACCTGAGCCGAAGACAGTGGCTTAACCCACTGAGCCACCCAGGCGTCCCATGCCTTCCTACTTTTATTTAAAGTTTTCATTTTGTTATATCTCCTTTTTGACATTATTTTCAAATTCAGTTTTTGGGGCTATACTTACTCTTGTGTTCAATATTCAACAGTGCTAAGGAAGTATTACCATAAATTCTTTAAGTATTATAAAAAATGAATCAAATAATATGGATATGCTTAATTATTTTTCTTATATGGGTCTTTAATGTCCATGATCATTTTTAATAACATTTTCTTTCTTTACCTTAAATTTCTTAAACCATTACCTGGAGAAGATTTAATATGTTGAAGATTATCAACTCCACAAAGCTTTCTTTGTCTATAATATTCAACTTGATAGAATTCTCACACACTGAAGAGCTATAGAAACAACATGAATTATTTTTCACTGAAATATTACTGAGAGTTCAATTCTTGCTTTAAGAAATCTCCATAGGGATGTGATAATATTTACTTCAATTTAATGTTTAACATTAAAGCAAGGTGGCTGAAGAGATAGGCATTTCATACCTTTCTGAAGATGACAAATTACTAACAGAGTTGAATCCCATTTGAATCAGTGTTGTAAAAAAGGAAATATTTCACATAGTTTTACTAGATTTTTGGAATGCTTTAGTTCCCTAAATAATGCTGTTACTGTTGCTGGAAGCTTTGGTTCAGGATAATTACCTACTCTTCTGCAATGGACAGTATCATGTGGACACTGTATAACATTTTTATTGTCTTGGATGTTTCTGTAATGCCATTTATATGAGATCATTCCTAACTTCAAGGTTTGTTTGATACTTTTAATCATGGAATTGATTTTCAAAGCAATACAGGGTAGACAAGCTGGCGATGACTTTGTTGAATCATCCATTCTTGATGCTGTACAGAGGGTTGACAGTGCAATTAACTCCACACGAAGACATTTGTTTTCACAGTAAGAATTTATTTTATTTTGATTACAAAATTGTTTTCACTTCAGTCCTACTTGGTTTTTATAATCTCCATAAATCACAGCAAGCATCGTGCATAAGATTGCCAAAAGCGTGTCTTTTCTTCAGTCTGTGTGTGGGTTATCACCCTCTGGGCTCTCCACCACTGCCAGCTCAGTCTCAGAGAAAATTAAACTTGTTCCCCATAGAATCTAAATGTCATAAATCTACATTGCAGATCCACTCTATGTTGTCCCATGATAGGTATCAGGTAATGGGTTCTGTTAGGTCAGGGTCCACCAGGGCCAGACCCAGTGCTCCTGGCACTCCAGGAATTGAAAGTGTTCATCAATTTGATCACATCTGGTCATAAACTGATAGATCACAGGTGAAAGTTTTGCTTAGGATATGTAGTATTTTGGTTATTTTAATTTGAATCAGAATATATTTAGTGTAGTGAAGCCTTCAGGTTCTATAAAGTTCCCATCAGTTCTGATGGAGGTATATGGGATGCTTTGCATCATCTGACATATTAGAAAACATGACTATTGTCTTCAAAGTCAAATAAAATATATACCCAGCCTTTGCAGCTGTTGGTCTAAAAGAATACCTTATAATGCCATAATCAAGTATAGCTCTGTTCCCCGCATACCCACAAACAGCATGGCTTGCTGATCATGGACTTGTGTTCTGGAGCCACACACCTTATTTATATTCTTATTGTGATTCCTCACTACATCACTTCCTATCTGGGTGACCTTGGGCAAGTAATTAAGCATCTTAGTACCTCACACTTCTTGCCTATAAAATGGGGATAATGACGGAATCTGTTTCATGGACGTGCTAGGAAGACTGAATAATACAGATAAAGTGTCTCAGCAGTGTCTGCCATATAGAAAGGGCTTACTCTAAGTGAGCATTAATATCGTTACTATTGTTCTATGATCAAAGTTATGATTTCAGATGTAGAGGACCAGACATACTTTAGCTGACCAAAAGGTCTAAAATGATTTCACATTCTTAGTGACTAATACTCTTTTCACTTATTTAGTTCAATTCTTCAATGCATATAAACCACTACTGGTGCTGGTTCGTAGGTTCGGTACGTGGAATATAAAAATGAATAAAGCACCATCGCATTCCTGACAGAGTCCTTCTATAGTAGAAGAGACAATATGTCAACAATTTAAGTATATCTAGTTGTGTATGTAAGAGATGTGTATGAGCATACAGAAGTAATTGAGAAAGTGGTAACTTGTCAGACTTACCAGGAAGATTCATGGCGAGGGCAATGGTTGTGCAGGGTTGTCTTTTTTTGTTTTTGTTTTTGTTTTTTTTTAGATTTTATTTATTTATCAGCGAGAGAGGGCGAGAGAGCAAGCACAGGCAGACAGAATGGCAGGCAGAGGCAGAGGGAGAAGCAGCCTCCCCGCCGAGCAAGGAGCCCGATGCGGGACTCGATCCCAGGACGCTGGGATCATGACCCGAGCTGAAGGCAGCTGCTTAACCAACTGAGCCACCCAGGCGTCCCGTGCAGGGTTTTAAATGTAAACAGGAATTTCCAGGAAGTTACATTTGAGGAAAGAGAAGACAGACAGTACCAACACCCAGAAACTGTGTTTTGGTGTATTGCACACTGTTTCAGAGGGTTTACTGAGCCCCCTAGGACATACGTGTGGAAACCAAGTTTATAACTTTCACCATAGATGTTGCTTTTTCCAAAAAAAAAAAAAATGTTCCTTAAATCATTGATTCATTAAAAATAGATTTTTTGAGTTCAGCACTGTCACTGGCATTTGGGATTCATTCATTAACAAAATAGGAAAAGAACTCTCTGTTCCCCCTGTGAAGCTTATTTTCTGGTGGTGAAGCTTTTCTTCTTCTTGATTGTTTGGGAACTATATTCTTAAATGCACAGTGAGATTCATGGATTCTGCAGTTTTGCCTTATGAACAGTAATGTCTCTTGTCATTTGCAGAAAACCTCGCACCCCTGGTGATCTGCTGGCTCGGTTTCGTTATCCACATGACCCATTTACTGTGGAGACAGCAAGAGCTGGGGAGATTTTTGAGCACACACTTCTGCTGATCCAGGAACATGTGAAGCAGGGGCTCACTGTTGATTTGGAGGGCAGAGGTCAGCTTCTCGGAGGTGTTTCTTTCGTTCTTAGCTTATGTTCATTTGCAAAACTGACCAAAACCCTCAGTTTTTAATCTTCAAAACACCATGTGAGGTAGACATTAATTTACCACTTTGCCAAATGAATGCAGATATTTCCTGTAAGAACTGTAATTCAAAAGAAAAGATGATAAATAGATATTCAAACCTGTCAACTTCTATCAGCTATATATGTCTAGTAAATTTAGGGAGCCCATTGTAGGTGAACTTACTTTTGGAATCTGAAAGATATTACTCCTTCCTATGAAAAAAGCTTTATTCCCAGGGTAATGGTCCTCTCCTTGTTACTGGAATCACCTAAATCATTCAGTGAATTTATTTGAATTCCTTTCTCTACCTATAACATATCTATCCTTCGCAATCGTTTTTGTTGTTGCTGTACTAAAGTTCTCTTGTATTTTTTTTCTAAAACCAGACCTTTATTTAGTAAATGTTAAATGAGAGTGATGTAGAAATCTTTCTGATTTTCTAAGTCTTTCTTTTTAAAGTGAAGTAAAAATGTGATCCTTTGCTATACACTATTTGTTCTGTAAGCACAACAGCAACTTCTAGAGGTTTCTTTACTCCCCTTCAGAAAATAAACCAAGATGCTGTGCACAAGTGCCTTTCTGTGCTTGGCTCACCCCTATACAATTACTTAAAAAGCTGTATTTAATAGCTCCCATTGATCCATTGTGTCTTGGGGTTCAGAGTTTCCTTAACTAAAACATCCAAGTGAAATTTTCATTTAGTCCATATTAGCACTTGAATCAAAGTTCTAGCTGTTTAATTCCAAGTCTTGGAATTTTCAAGATTAACAGTCTAAATTCATAACTAGAGAATAAGCAATCAATATCTATAGAAATTTAGGTTTGCTAAAATATGCATGTTCATTACCAAACTGAGTATATATTCTGATCTAAAATATTAAAGAATTTTTACAAAATATTCTCAAGAAAAAAAGCATTACGTTGTTCTATCTCTCTTTTATTATTCGTAAAGTTAAAGACCCCCCCCCCCACCGCTCCAGGATCAGTTTACCCTAAAAGTGAAGCCAGGATCCATGTCTTTATATACAGGAAGATTATTGCATCTATCCAAGATTAAGATATCTCAGGGTCCAGCCAGAGACCAGCTTACACAGCAAAAGGACAAATGGTCCTGGTATCATTAGCCAGTTTCTGATGATTAAGTAGGGATAATAATTCTTAGCAAATAGGATTTAGTGAATAGTCTTTGAGGATTTAAGATTATGCTGCAATTTTAAGCTCTGTTAAAAGACTGGCTCCAAAACGTCTCCAGGTTATATTGCACATTCCCAGGGGAATGACAGCTTGTGGTAGTTTAAAAGTTACTGCTAAATTCCTTTTTATCAACTATCACGCAGGTTAATATTCATACCATTCACGCTAGCAAGTCTTAGATCCTGTCTTCCAGGAGAATAAAACCTGAAAGAAAGAAATCGGAAGTGGAAAAAACAATATTACAATCTCGTGATGAGGGCTTACCAAACCCTTACCAATATTGTATTGGTAAAGTTACAGAATTAAGAGTTTGATGGGAATTGGGACATGTCTCTCCTTTTCTGTTCGTTCTAGCCATTAGTGTCTCGTCATAAGAGAGGCATCGCTAAGTACCCCCCCCATTTTTATTAGAACTTTCTGTTTTGTCCTAATGGATGTAGGAAAGATTTCTGCCTGCCTAGAATGGCCCATCCCTAGGGCACCTTGGGTTGAGGTCTCCCTCTCGCTCCTCCTCAAGGACAGCTCTCTTCATCGCCTCTGCGGCTCTGTTTCAGAATTCCGCTACAATGACTTGGTGTCCCCGCACTACCTCAGCCTCATCGCCAACTTATCTGGATGTACAGCCCACAGGCAGGTGCCCAACTGCTCTGACATGTGTTTCCATCAGAAGTACCGAGCCCAGGATGGGACGTGCAACAACCTGCAGCACCCCACGTGGGGTGCCTCCCTGACTGCCTTTGAGCGCATCCTGAAGCCTGCCTACGAGAACGGCTTCAACGTGCCACGTGGGGTCGGCCGTCACACCCTGTCGGGCCGGCTTCCGCTCCCACCGCCCAGGCTGGTCTCCACAGAGCTGGTGGCTACGGCCACTGTCACCCCTGACCATCAATACACACACATGCTCATGCAGTGGGGCCAATTTTTAGACCATGATCTGGACCACACAGTGCCTGCGTTGAGCACATCTCGCTTCTCTGACGGGCGGCTGTGTAGCTCGGAGTGTACGAATGATCCGCCTTGCTTCCCCATCATCATTCCCGACTCTGATCCCCGAGGGACTGGAGCGCCATGCATGTTCTTTGCACGCTCTAGCCCTGTGTGTGGCAGCGGCATGACCTCCTTGGTGATGAATTCAGTCTACGCGAGAGAACAGATTAACCAGCTCACAGCATATATAGATGCCTCTAATATCTATGGGAGTTCAGAGCGGGAATCTCAAATTCTGCGAGACTACTCAGAGCCCCGGGGACTCCTGAGGACAGGCTTGCCATGGGTCCCATCCGGAAAGCCCTTACTGCCCTTTTCCTCGGGCCCACCCACTGAGTGCACAAGGCCAGAGCAGGACAGCCGCAGCCCCTGTTTCCTGGCCGGGGACCACAGGGCAAACGAGCAGCTGGCCCTCACAGCCATGCACACCTTGTGGTTTCGGGAACACAACAGGGTCGCCACGGAGCTGTCTGCCCTGAATCCCCACTGGGACGGAGACACCCTTTATCATGAAGCAAGGAAGATTGTAGGTGCTCAGCTGCAGCACATTACCTACAGCCACTGGCTGCCCAAGATTCTGGGGGAACCTGGCATGAAGATGCTGCAGGATTACCAGGGCTACAACCCCAATGTGAATGCAGGGATCATTAACTCTTTTGCTACTGCAGCCTTCAGATTTGGTCACACGTTAATCAATCCTATTCTTTATCGACTGAATGACACCTTCGGAGAAATCCCTGAAGGCCACCTTCCACTCCATAAAGCTTTCTTTTCACCCTCCAGAATAATCGAGGAAGGTGGGATAGATCCACTCCTTCGAGGGTTATTTGGTGTGGCCGCTAAATTGCGGGTGCCTTCCCAGCTGCTCAGTGTAGAGCTAACCGAGAAGCTGTTCTCCATGGCCCACTCTGTAGCGCTGGATTTGGCTGCCACCAACATTCAAAGGGGGCGAGACCACGGGATCCCTCCCTATGCTGACTTCAGAGTTTTCTGCAATTTGACATCTGTTGAAAATTTTGAGGATCTTCAAAATGAGATTAAAGATTCAGAGATTCGACAAAAACTGAAAAAGTAAGTGTGCAAATGTTGCTTAGATTTATATGTTTCCTCCGAGAGGGAGAAGTGTTAAAGGACATTTTGTATGGATGGATTTGGTTGCCTGGGGATGTTAACTGCAGAGCCTTTAATGATTGTTATTGTGGCAAAAGTCAAATACTAAAGGAAGGATTTCTAGAGACTAAGCCGTAAACCCCTCTGTCTACCCACTTCCTTTGTAAGTGTAAATATTTCTGCCTCCCTGCTAGTACTTGCTAGTACATTTCAACTAGAAGAGGTGGGCTGGTCTCCTGCATTCCTGTTGGGTGGTAATCCAGTCAAGGCCTTTTTATTGATGCAGTAAGGTCTAAAGTTCGAATGTAAAGCCTTATAATAAGTCCATCACATTTGCTTTTTTAGGCAGAGCAAAGTAGGGAAATCAAAACATAAATTAGTTTTTGTCGAACAAATAATCTAAATTTATCATCAGAATGTAAGTCGAGGTTTATTTACTACATCATTAGTGCCTTTCAGTAAAGTATTAATATTATGTTCTCTACATGTGAGATTCAAATTTCTTTTTCGCTTACAAGTATGGGACATTTCCAGGAAACAACTCCAACTGCTCCTCATGCTTACCCTCCTTCATCCTCCAGAATATTAAGAAAAAAAAAATTAAAGAGATATTTTATTAAGAAGTTTTGTCTGTAATTGGCTAAATATAGAAGATTAACATGCTTACTGATAGCTTATGGTATATTAATCTGAAATCTTTCATAGAAGCTTAAAATTGCAAATTATGGTGCTAATTGTCAAGATTAGGCCCTTTCTTGTAATATTAAGGTTATTTTTTTATGCCACTAGAATTTATTTCATACTTATGTAGAATATTAGACTAAGAAAATGTGTAATATATGTAGAAAATATCAGAGCATCATGCAGATTGAATTTGTAATCACATTGACTTTGGATTCATAGAGACCTGGTTTAAATCTCTATTCCATCATCTATTAGTGATGAGAGCTTGTGAAAAGTATTTGAACAGTTTTAAATCTCAGAATACATATAAAATGAGAAAACACTACCTCCTTGTCGGAGTTGTTCAAAGGTGAAACTATATAGAATGTATCAGATGCCTAGTTCAGTTCTAGTGCATCATAGGTGATCAATAAGTCTTACCTGTGGATAGATTTATTGTAACATTATCATTTCAGTTGACAGCATCATTATTAGATTGCACATGTGCTCTGATCCAGCCCTGTGCTAAGCACGGAGACCCTAGATGAAAGAAATAGCTTTCTGGAGAGCCAGGCAACATGCAGGGAGCTGGCTGTAATTGGTGTGAAAAAGACTGTCATAGAGATGGGAATTGAATGTTATGGAAACACAGAGCTGAGAAATGGAAAGTATGTGTAAGAGTCACCCAAGCTACTGATAAAAGATGCCATTTGATCTTCTCTTGGAATTTTCTGAGTGTGATAAATTGAATGAAGTGGGAATGGCAGGCAGTATCCCAGGGAGAGGGAAAGAAGCAGGAAGGCGTGGGGCTGCATGGCAGGAGGGGGTAGAAAGGTGACAAGGGGAAGCTTTCAAAGGACCCTGCATGCCATGCAAGGGAGTTTGATCTTCATTCTCTGTAAAGCAAGAGAGTGAGTCCGGGAAGACTTTTCTGTGAAATGCTAACCTGCACAAGCTGTCCTGGGAGAAGGAGAGGCTAGCAGCAAGGAATTCCATTCCACCACAATTCAGGTGAAGAAAGAAGAAGGGGAGATAGGCTCTTGGCAGTCTTTGCAACACTACAATCATTTTAAATGTTTCCTATAAACACGTCATCTACATTGAATAAACCTGGGGGCAAGTCTTGCTTTGTGACTTATTGGGGTCCCACTTCTCAACTTGCAGCTAACCTATAAATTCATCACCAATTATAGAGTAGGAGCAATGTGTCCTTTTAAAATGTCCCCATCACAAAGTCTTCCTGAATCCTCTGACTCTCACGTATGATGGAGCAGGCTGCATGTCATTGCCACACACAGCATTAGACTGGAATATAGATTCAGGCCCTCTGCTGCAGGACGCACACTCCTAGTGGCCAGTGCAAGGCATGACTGGACTCTGAGATGGACAGTGGCTCATACACTGCACATGGAGTGTTCACACACCTGGCTTTCTTTGTCCTCCTTTAATGCATTTGGGATGTTAACACCGAGTCTTCTGAAACCTAGTAATGAGTCTTTATCCCTGCTTTGGGGAAGGCTTTAGCCTGAGGAGAGCAGGACTGACCAGCATGAGTGGATGTGGGGAGGCCAGGAAGCTGACTATCTTACTTTCCTCTTAGGCTGCCAAGTGTCTTGCTTTGCTCTGGCATTCATAGTGAATTTATAAAACAGCAACCTCAGAATCATTCAACGACGAGCACAAAAGAGATAAGTTGGGGTTGTGTTTACAGTTTCCATCTTTAAATACATAGATAGCAGTTTGTCAGGAGCTGATTTCACTAAGGAGGGTGCCATGGCTTTCCGTATGCCCATTTACACACTTACTGCTTTACTCTCGCCTCTTACTTGTTACTTCTTCTACTTTCTGTGTTATTTTGCAAGTGTGGTTTTAAGTTTGTTTCTAAACCACTTTAGTCAAATTTAGAAACAAGTAGGGCATATCATTAAATCAACAAAATAACAGCTGAAAAAAAAAATCAACAAAATAAATACTGCCCTGGAACGTTAAAAACTCCATATTTCAGATAATTAGGACAGCTTAAGAATTGACTGAAGTGGAGAATCATAAAAATAATGCAGACATATGTCCTAAGTATTTTAATTTTACACATTTGAGCACACATTAAGTCCTGTAACTTGTGCTTTGGGGCAGCAAGCGGGGAGGGTGCAAAGTCTGTGTTCTGGTTTTGTCATTGCTGGTTTAATACAGATCTGCTGATTAGAATTCAGAAGCTTGTGCCCAGCCTGAATCTTTTGTGTGTAAAAGTTTGTTTTGAAAGGGGAATAGGAATTTTCCAGGGAAGTGATGGTATGAATGCAGTTTCCTTGTACATGTTTCTATCATTCCCCCATAGTAACATAACATGCAACTAATTGGCATTGATGTTTGATTCTCCATTTGACAACCCTTCCCAAAACACTGAATTTGGTCTTTACAGGAATAAGTACTCTCCTCTTTTACACAAAGGCTTCATTATTTTATGTAACATTTAAGGAATTGCATAATCCAAATCACAAGTATGACTGTGATGAGCAAGTGGGTAAACTCTGCTGACTCCCAGGTGACAGCTCAACCAACAGCAGCTGCAGCTCAGACAGAAGCCCTTAACCCCAGGGTCATTAGCCATCATCTCTGTGGGCAGGAATGGGGAGCACCGGAAAATGAGGGTTTCAGGGAAGAAGAGGTTGTTTAAAATAATTGGTATTTGCTGTACCTTGTACAAATTTTGCAATAGTTAAAAATATTTGGGACACCCTGGTGATTCACAGACCTGTACTAAAAAATAAAAAATTAAAAAAATACAAAAAAAATATTTGGGACATAGAGAAGGGCTACATGGGATAGTGTAAAACTAAGAGAAACCTCAGAGGGTGATGGGGGAATGAAAGGTGGTGCCAGGAGGCCCAGGTTCCTTCTGTTTGGACAGACTGAGTTGTGCAATCTTGGACGACTTTAGATTAGCTTTTGTTCTCTTACCTATAAAGTGAGGTTGTTTCACTAAAATGTCCTTGAGGTCCTTTCAGGTTTAAGAACATATATATATATTTTTTTCAGTTAATGAGTATGTGATATAATAAAATGGTAATTCAGAACGTGCTCTTTAATTAATAGTTTTAATTCACACATAGTATCTTCATATTCCAGAATATATCACCTCATCTTTATGTGTCATCTGGTGTACAAAGCCAATGACTTTTCTTTACTTCAGTTAATTTTGAAGCCTTGTGTCAGTTTACCACCCAGAAGTAAAATCTGATTTTCCTTGTACCTTCACATTGGATCTTTAGGTAGCTTTTAAAAAGCCAGAACAACATGCAGAAGCCATGCTACAACTTTCCTCTTGAATGACCAACAGTTTTGCCATGAGGAATACCTGGTCTGTCACAAGAAAGTCACACTGGGGCATTGTTTTAGTCAGCTTTCAGTTCATTTCAGTAAGATTGGTGAGGTACTTGAGATTATCCTCAAGGAGCTCAGAGCCTGGGGCGTGGGGAACTGACAAGTCACATAACCCTGTCATGTGACATGCGGAGCCACAGCAGCTAGGAGATCATGATGGATTCCTTCAAGAAAGTGGTGTCCAAGTTCTATCCTCCATATTGTTTTCACAGTGGTTGCATCAATTTACATTCCCATTAATAGTGCACCAGTGTTCCTTTATCTCCACGCCCTCACCAACAATTATTATTTCTTGTCTTTCTGCTGTGACCCATTCTGACAAGTGGGAGGTGATATCTCATTGTGGTTTTGATTTGCATTTCCCAGATGATGAGTGATGTTGAGCATACAAACAAGCAAACAACTCTTAAACAGAAAAGAAACTGATGGTTGCCAGAGGGAGGGGGGCTGGCAGGATGGATGAAATAAATAAAGGAGATTAAGAAGTATCAACTAACAGTCATAAAATACATAAGTCATGGAGAATGAAAAGTACAACGTGAGGAATATAGTAATGTTGTAATAACATTGTTTGGTGACAGATGGTGGCTATACTTATTGTAGTGAGCACTGAGGAATGTGCAGAATTGTTACATCAGTAGGGTGTATACCTGAAATTAATATCACACTGCATGTTAACTATCATGCAAAACAAAACAGAACAAAAATAACTCCGTCTTAACAGAGGAGTGGCAGTTATCCATTAGAGACTGTCCTCTGAGAGGGCAAACGGAGGTCATTTGAGATATAAGAAATATGAAGGAAAGACCTGGCAAGCACCAGAGCTAGTGTGATTAGTAGGAGAAACTAGAAGCCATTGGTCTTGCTGACTTGTAGAGTGTGCTGCATGGAAGTGTCTAATCTAGTAATTAGCATCTAACTTATCTCACTCCAAAGATATTAAGACTTATGGGTGAAATGGACACTTTCCCCAAGTGGAATCGTAGATAGAATCCGGACAGATAAAAAGGAAAGCAACAGGAGCTCTAGAAGCAGCAGAAGGAGCTGTATCATACCCTTTGGCTTTTATTGTGCTCACTTCACTTCTCTCGGACCCAAAGACCTACAGTCTTTGCTAGGATTGTGAGATGCACAGGCTTCTTAACTCCCTCCAGTGCCAAGAGCTGCAGGAATTTCTTTCTTTCCTTTCCTCCCTGCCTCCCCCTTAGTCCTTTCCTTCTTCCTTCTCACCCTCATTCCTTCCCCCTTTCTCTTTCTCTTTTTCTTGTCAAAAATGTTTAAGTTTTCGAAGTTGTTTAAAGACTACATGAAAATGAATGATTTATTTTCTTTTTTTTTTAAAGATTTTATTTATTTATTTGACAGAGAGAAATTACAAGTACACTGAGAGGCAGGCAGAGAGAAAGAGAGAGAGGGAAGCAGGCTCCCTGCTGAGCAGAGAGCCTGATGCGGGACTCGATCCCAGGACTCTGAGATCATGACCCGAGCCGAAGGCAGCGGCCTAACCCACTGAGCCACGCAGGCGCCCCGAATGATTTCTTTTTTTATAGGGTTGTTTTCGCTCTAAAATATCATGCTGTTTCTTTTTATTCTTTGCAAGACATATAATGAGCTGAATGTGAGGATTAATTATCCATTGAGTGGAGAACATAGATTTTCAAACACAGAGAGGCCATTTCGATGGCTATTTTTGAATCCTCTTTTGAAAATGTGTGGATTTTTTGTGGTTTTGGTTACTTTTGTTCTTTAATAAATACAAGGTTATTTGTCTCCCATTATCACAGGGATGTGCAGCTGCCTCAGCTTTATTAAAGAATAGCTTATAATTCACCAATTACATAATTTATATTCAGTACATGCACCTATCTAATAGCTGCTTCATTTGATACTATTAAAGAAACAAAACCATTTAGTTTTCCCCCCTTTCTCCATCCTGAGTACCAGAAGGTCAGACTCTGCAATGTTGCCTTCTCAACAGCTTGCACCATCTGTCTCTATCCCGACACCTGAGGGAGGCTGGTCACCTTTCTCGTGTCTTGGCCTTCCTTTCTCAAGATTCCTGGCTCTCATTCTTCTGGATGTTTCTTAACTTCCATATTCGTACCTGCCTTAAAGGACTTTTCATCAACATCATCTCTGTACCTTTATTGAATGGTTAGTATGTTAGCAAGTTTAGTTTCTGTGAAATAGTGTTTCTTAGGCATTCTATGTTAGACCATTTAAAAAATATGTTAGGAGTTATGAATCTTCCTTTGCAGCAAAATTATGTACCCCCAATTCTGCATGTATATTTTAGAGCACTCAGATTCCTAAAGCCACCTGTGGATACTGTTTTCTCCTATTGATTTAACAAACATTTGTTTGGAACCCATATTTATTTAACACCTCCCTTTTCCCCTTAGGGGTTCCCACTTGTGTGCAGTGGGTGCTCCCCCACCTCCTATCTCAAAATGGTTGTGCCCTTAGCCAAAAACAGCCCCAAACTTGAAACTACCATCTGTTCTTAGTCCTTGCTCAACTGTCCTTGTCTCCTATCCCTTAGGAAGGAGTGACTTTGTTCTTTCAGTTACAGAAGGAGACTAGACTGTTTAAATATAGCCAGGCCTCCAGAGGACCAGAATTTTCTCTCCACCTCTTATCTCTGCTCCTTTCTGCTCAGGATTTATTTTTCATTCTCCCTCAGCTCTCTTATCTCCTGTTTTATACATATGGTGCACTGCAGACGGCTCTCTCTTAGCTCCCAAGGTCACATACAGCATTTCATGGCATAGCTCGCACAAGATGCCTGAGTATCATATTTTCTCTAAACAGTAATTTTAGAAGTATACCATCTTATACAATTATGCCAAGTCATATTGCTTGACTCTAAAGGCCATTTTCAGAGCCTTCCCTCACCTGGTCATTTTCATCCCATCGCATTTCTTCTTTTCTAGAGAACATATTAATTTAATGACTGGATTCCAAGAGAATGTTCTTCTTCGTTGCAGATAAATTGTCTAATTTATCTTTGAGTCCCCAGAGATGAGCCCATGGCCAAGCGCAAGGCAACAGCTTTGTAGACACCAGATAGTCTGTTCAGGGAAGTGTGGCAGCCTGGAGAGGTTCATTTTAGTTCCCCAAGGGCCCTGGATTCAAAAACTATTCTCAGTTTGAACACCTTGGCCAGATGAAGTTTTCTTAGGTGTAAATTGGGTTTTTACACTTATCCATCCATACCAATTCCTTTTTTTTTCATCAAATATTTAGAGTCCTCAATTAATTGCAATATATGCTTATTGTATATACAAAGGAATAAATGTTACAGCCCAGCAAATATATGCGTTTAATTCTTGCATTACCTTAACCCCAATTTCAAAAAATTAAACACTCATTCAATCAACCCTGTAGCCCTGAAACAAGGAAAACACAGGACTGAGCAAATAAAAAGTGACAGGAGGACAATTAAAACTCAGGCTGTCAGTCAGTTATACCCAGAGGTCCAGTTCTTAGAAGGCACTCAAGACCATTCATTTAGCAAAAATGGATTGCAAAATAATTAATTCAACACTTGAAAGCATGACATTTAATGACATTTAATTTAGCATCAGTTTTGTGGATTTTATAGTGATGAGCCTAGGTAATTGTGTTTTAGAAATGAATTTCTTTCAGAATCTGCTTTTATTCCTACCTTTGAAAATTGATGCTGTATTAGAATATTTTATAATGCTAATCATTCGACTGAAGAAATTTATACTGTATTATACATATATATTATACTAATGCATATTAATATTGTTATGATCATATATAAGATGATATTCTAATACTTTGTAGAAAACTTTATAATGAACATAATATATGCTTCATTTTATTTTTAAGTTCCATTTTGCTGAAAAATATATCTGGATGCAGTTTAATGTATTTCTTCTAAATTCCCCAAAGCTGACTAAACTAAAATTACATTTTTAGTCATATGGTTGCTATAACACACACTAAGATGCACATTTTGAGTGTACAATATGATGACTTTGAGGAATATTCATACCAATGTAATCATCACCCAGTCAAGACCACATTTTCTTGCCTCAGAAACTCACTTCACGCTTTTTACTTTCACATGCTTTTTATTTTCCTACCTGGCCTTCCCCAGCAGCCACAGATCAGATTTTGATCACTGTTGGTTTTACCTGTTCAAGGACTTCGTGTAAATGGAATCATACTGTCTGTTTTCTTTTAAGCTTGTTTTTCTTTTAGGCTTGTTTTTCGTAGCATGTTTTTGAAAATTCATCTAGGTGTCAGATGTGTCAATGGATGATATATTGTGTTGTTAATGTGAGTAGCATTATTTATATGAATGTACAAATATTTATTTATTCATTCATCTGAGGTGGCCATTGGGCTTTCTAGTTTTCAATGTTCTTAATGATGCTGTCATGAAGACTTATATGCAAGTCTTTTTGTGATTTATGTATCCATTCCTGTTGAACAGAAATCTAACAGTGTCTTTTCTAGATTACTTTGGAACTCTATGTTAGTTTCTTCCTTGGATATTTTCTGCTAATTTTCCTTTCAAGTTCACTGACACTTCTGCTGTTTTCAATCTCCTCTTCAATACAAACAAGTAAAATTTTCATTTCAGTTACACTAGTTCTAAAATTTACATTTTTTATGGTTCCTAATTCTCTGTTGACATTCATCTAAATATTAACTCATTAAGAACACAACATATTTAATTTTAAAAATACATTGAAGGCTTTAATGTACTTTTCTAATCAGTTCAACATCACAGCCATTCTTTTGGAGTTGATTACTTTGACGACTTATGTTCTTATGTATGGGCCACATTTTTTGTTTCTTTGTCTGTCTCATAACTTTTTAAATTTTTTACTTTTTATTAACATATAATGTATTATTAGCCCCAGGGGTACAGGTCTGTGAATTGCCAGGTTTACACACTTCACAGCATTCATCATAGCACATACCTGCCTCAATGTCCAAACTCATCCACCCTCTCTCTACCCCTCTCCCCCCAGGAACCCTCAGTTTGTTTTGTGAGATTAAGAGTCTCTTATGGCTTGTCTCCCTCCCGATCCCATCTTGTTTCATTTTTTCCTACCCTACCCCCTAAACTCCCACATTGTCTCTCAAATTCTTTGTATCAGGGAGTTCATATGGTAATTCTTTCTCTGATTGACTTATTTCATTCAGCATAATACCCTCTAGTTCCATCCATGTCATCGCAAATGGCAAGATTTCATTTCTTTTGATGGCTGCAGAGTATTACATTGTATATATACACCACATCTTCTTTATCCATTCATCTGTTGATGGACATCTAGGTTCTTTCTATAGTTTGGTTATTGTGGACATTGCTGCTATAAACATTCAGGTGCACGTGCCCCTTCGGATCACTATGTTTGTATCTTTAGGGTAAATAATGCAATTGGTGGGTCATAGGGTAGCTCTATTTTCAACTTTTTGAGGAACCTCCATGCTGTTTTCCAGAGTGGTTGCACCAGCTTGCATTCCCACCAACAGTATAGGAGGGTTCCCCTTTCTCTGCATCCTCGCCAACATCTGTCATTTCCTGACTTGTTAATTTTAGCCACTCTGACTGCTATGAGATGGTATCTCATTGTGGTTTTGATTTGTATTTCCCGGATGCTGAGTGATGTGAAGCACCTTTTCATGTGTCTGTTGGCCATCTGGATGTCTTTTTTTTTTTTCATCTGGATGTCTTCTTTGCAGAAATGTCTGTTCATGTCCTCTGCCCATTTCTTGATTGGATTATTTGTTCTTTGGGTGTTGAGTTTGATAAGATCATTATAGATTTTGGATACTAGCCCTTGATTTGATATGTCCTTTGCAAGTATCTTCTCCCATTCTGTCAGTTTTCTTTTGGTTTTGTTGACTGTTTCCTTTGCTGTGCAAAAGCTTTTGATCTTGATGAAATCCCAATAGTTCATTTTTTCCCTTGCTTCCCTTGTGTTTGGAAATGTTCCCAGGAAGAAGTTGCTGTGGCTGAGGTCTAAGAGGTTGCTGCCTGTGCTATCCTCAAGGATGTGGATGGATTCCTGTCTCACATTAAGGTTTTTCATCCATTTTGAGTTTATTTTTGTGTGTGGTGTAAGGAAGTGGTCCAGTTTCATTTTTTGGCATGTGGCTATCCAATTTTCCCAACACCATTTGTTGAAGAGACAGTCTTTTTTCCATTGTACATTCTTTCCTGCTTTGTCAAAGATTAGTTGACCATAGAGTTGAGGGTCTATTTCTGGGCTCTCTAGTCTGTTCCACTGATCTATGTATGTTTTTGTGCCAGTACCATACTGTCTTGATGATGACAGCTATATAATAGAGTTTGAAGTCTGGAATTGTGATGCCACCAACTTTTCAACATTCATCTGCCTATTTGAGGTCTTTTCTGGTTACGTATAAATTTTAGGATTATTTGTTCCATATCTTTGAAAAAAATGATGGTATTTTGATAGGGATTGCATTAAATGCGTAGATTGCTTTAGGTAGCATAGACATTTTCACAATATTTGTTCTTCCAATCTGTGAGCATGGAACATTTTTCCATTTCTTTGTGTCTTCCTCAATTTCTTTCATGAGTATGTTATAGTTTCTTTTCCTCCTTGGTTAGATTTATTCCTAGGTATCTTATGGTTTTGGGTGCAACTATAAGTGGGATTGACTCCTCAATTTCTCTTTCTCCTCTCTTGTTGGTGTATAGAAATGCAACTGATTTCTGTGCATTGATTTTATATCCTGACACTTTACTGAATTCCTGTGTAAGTTCTAGCATATTTGGAGTGGAGTCTTTTGGATTTTCCACATAAAGTATCATATCATCGGCAAAGAATGGTAGTTTGACTTCTTTTTTGCCAATTTGGATGCCTTTAACTTCTTTTTGTTTTCTGATTGCTGAGGCTAGCACTTCTATTACTGTGTTGAATAGCAATGGTGATAATGGACATCCCTGATGTGTTCCTGACCTTAGCAGATAAGCTCTCAGTTTTTCTCCATTGAGAATGATATTTGCTGTGGGTTTTTCATAGATGGCTTGATGATACTGAGATATGTACTCTCTATCCCTACACTCTAGATAATTTTGATCAAGAAAGGATAGTGTGCTTTTTCAAATGCTTTTTCAGCATCTACTGAGAATATCATATGGTCTTATTTTTTTTCTTTTTTTTAAGATTATTTATTTATTTATTTGACAGACAGAGATCACAAGTAGGCAGAGAGGCAGGCAGAGAGAGAGGAGGAAGCAGACTCCCTGATGAGCAGAGAGCCCGATGCCGGGCTCGATCCCAGAACCCTGGGATTATGACCTGAGCTGAAGGCAGAGGCTTTAACCCACTGAGCCAATCAGGCGCCCCCTTTTTTTTCTAATTTTAATGTATTGTATCACATTGATTGATTTGCAGATGTTGAACAAACCTTGCAGCCCAGGAACAAATCCCACTTGGTTGTGGTGAATAATCCTTTTAATGTACTGTTGGATCTTATTGGCTAGTATTTTGGTGAGAATTTTCACATCTCTGTTCATCAAGGATATAGGTCTGTATTTCTCATTTTTGATAAGGTCTTTGTCTGGTTTTAGGATCAAGGTAATGCTGGCCTCATAAAATGAATTTGGAAGTTTTCCTCCCATTTCTATTTTTTGGAACAGTTTCAGGAGAATAGGAATTAATTCTTCTTTAAATGCTTGGTAGAATTTCTCTGGGAAGCCATCTGGTCCTGGGCTCTTGTTTTTTCGGAGATTTTTGATGACTGCTTCAATCTCCTTACTGGTTATGGGTCTGTTCAGATTTAATATTTCCTCCTAGTTCAATTTTGGTAGTTTATACATCTTTAGGAATGCATCCATTTCATCCAAATTGTCAAAATTGCTCACATATAGTTGCTTATAATATGTTCTTATAATTCTTTGTATTTCTTTGGTGTTGGTTGTCTTCTCTCCTCTTTTATTCATAATTTTATTTATTTGGCTCCTTTTTCTTTTCTTTTTGATAAGTCTGGCCAGGAGTTTATCAATCTTATCAATTCTTTCAAAGAATCAGCTCCTAGTTTTGTTGATTTTTTTTTTTTTTTTTTTTACTTTTTGTTTTTTATTTTTTTTTTTTTTTTTTTTTTTTTTTTTACTTTTTGGTTTCTATTTCATTGATTTCTGCTCTAATCTTTATTATTTCTCTTCTCCTGCTGGTTAGGCTTTCTTTGCTGTTCTTTCTCTAGCTGCTTTAGGTGTAGGATTAGGTTGTGTGTTTGAGACATTTCTTATTTTTTGAAAAAAGCTTGTATCACTATACCTTTTACTCTCAGGACTGCCTTTGCTGTCTCCCACAGATTTTGAACCATTGTGCTTTCATTATCATTTGTTTCCATGATTTTTTTTCAATTCTTCTTTAATTTCCTGGTTGACCCATTCATTCTTTAGTAGGATGTTCTTTAGCCTCCGTATATTTAAGTTCTTTCCAAATTTCCTCTATTTCCTCTTGTGGTTGAGTTCTAGCTTCAGAGCATTGTGGTCTGAAAATATGCAGGGAATGATCCCAATCTTTTGGTACCAGTTGATACCTGATTTGTGACACAGAATGTGATCTATTCTGGAAAATGTTCCATGTGCACTAGGGAAGAAGGTGTATTCTGTTGCTTTGTGATGGAATGTTCTGAGTATATCTGTGATGTCCATCTGGTCCAGTGTGTCATTTAAGGCCTTTATTTCCTTGTTGATCTTTTGCTTGGATGATCCGTCCATTTCAGTGAGAGGAGTGTTAAAGTCCCCTACTATTACTGTATTATTGTCAATGTGTTTCTTTGATTTTGTTATTAATTGGTTTATATCATTGGCTGCTCCCATGTTAGGGGCATAGATATTTTCATTGTTAGATCTTTTTGTTGTAAAGACCCTTTGAGTATGATATAGCATCTTTCCTCATCTCTTATTATAATCTTTGGCTTAACATCTAATTGATATAAGGATTGCTACCCCAGCTTTCTTTTGATGTCCTTTAGTATGGTAAATTGTTTCTCACCCTCTCACTCTAAATCTGGAGGTGTCCTTGGGTCTAAAATGAGTTTTTTGTAGACAGCATATTGATGAGTTTTGTCTTTTTATCCATTCTGATACCCTGTGTCTTTTGATTAGGGCATTTAGCCCATTAACATTCAGGGTAACTATTGAGAGATATGAGTTTAGTGCCATTGTATTGCCTGTAAGGTGACTGTTACTGTATATTGTCTGTTCCTTTCTGATCTACTACTTTTAGGGTCTTTCTTTGCTTAGAGGACCACTTTCAATATTTCCTGTAGAGCTGGTTTGGTGTTTGCAAATTATTTCAGTTTTTGTTGTCCTGGAAGCTTTTAATCTCTCCTTCTATTTTCAGTGATAGCCTAGCTGGATATAGTATTCTTGGCTGCATATTTTTCTCATTTAGTGCTCTGAATATATCATGCCAATTCTTTCTGGCCTGCCAGGTCTCTGTGGATAAGTCTGCTGCCAATCTAATAGTTTTATTATTGCATGTTACAGACTTTTATACTGGGCTGCTTTTAGGATTTTCTCTTCATCACTAAGATTTGTAAATTTTACTATTAGATGATGGGGTGTGGACCTATTCTTATTGGTTTTGAGAGGGCTTCTCTTCACCTACTGGATTTTGATGTTTGTTCCCTTTGCCATATTAGAGTAATTCTCTACATAATTCACTCCAATATACCTTCTGCCCCCCTCTCTCTTTCTTCTTCTTCTGGAATCCCAATTATTTTAATATTTTTTTGTCTTATGGTATCACTTATCTCTCAAATTCTCCCCTCGTGGTCCAGTAGTTGTCTCTCTTTTGCTCAGCTTCGTTATTCTACATCATTTGGTCTTCTATATCAATAATTCTCTCCTCTGCCTCAATTATCCTAGCATTAAGAGCCTCCACTTTTTTTAAAAAATATTTTTTATTTCTTTATTTGACAGACAAAGATCACAAGTAGGCAGAGAGGCAGGCAGAGAGAGAGGAGGAAGCAGGCTCCCTGCCGAGCAGAGAGCCCGATGTGGGGCTTGATCCCAGGACCCTGGGATCACGATCTGAGCTGAAGGCAGAGGCTTTAACCCACTGAGCCACCCAGGCACCCCAAGAGCCTCCATTTTTTAATTGCACCTCATTAATAGCTTTTTGATTTCAGCTTTGTTAGATTTTAGTTTTTTTATTTCTCTAGAATGGGCTTTTATTTCTCCAGACAGGGTTTCTCTAAGATCTTCCATGCCTTTTTTGAGCCCAGCTAGCACTTTGAGAATCATCATTCTGAACTCTAGATCTGACATTTTACTAACGTCCATATTGATTAGGTCCCTATCCTTTGGTATTACCTTTTGTTCTTTTTTTGGTGGTGAGTTTTTCTTCCTTGTCATTTTATCCAGATAATAATATAAGAATGAGAGAATAAAATACTTAAAGTGTGGCAAAGACCCCATTAAAATGTGCATAACCAAATCAGAAGAGACCCCAAATCATGGGGAGAAGAAAGGGGGGTAAAAAGAAGTTAAAAAAAAAAAAAAGTTAAGAGAAGATCTTAGCCTGGTGAATAGAGCAATCACCCACTTAATTTGGGGTGTATTTTGGTCTCTTAAA
Organism: Mustela nigripes; assembly: GCF_022355385.1. Classification (NCBI taxonomy): domain Eukaryota; kingdom Metazoa; phylum Chordata; class Mammalia; order Carnivora; family Mustelidae; genus Mustela; species Mustela nigripes. The sequence goes on along the minus strand of NC_081559.1, from coordinate 118,905,402 downwards.
AGAAACTACCTCTTTTAAAGAAAGAAAAAAATGTATATATATAATACCCCAAAATAAGGGCAAACATGATGAAGGGATGGATTATGACTGTAAGATGAAAATTAAAAAAAAATAATAAAAGGAGTTATATAAGATAAATTAGTTGGGAAAAGAAAGAAAAAGAAAGTGGAGAGAATTTGCTCAGGCTGGAAACTAGAACAAAGCCCTGTGCTAGATTTAGGGTATATCTTGTTCTATTAGAAGAAGTTGTATCCCAAAATGTTTTAGAAGAAAACAACTCTATATATATACAAAAAATTAAGTTAGATACAATGAAGGATATAATATGACTATAATAATGAAAGTTCCAAAATAGTTTTTAAGAAAGCTATTGTTAAGAAAAACTAGTTAAAAAATGTTAAAAGAGGAAAGAGTAAAAGTTAAAAAAATTATAATAAGAAAAAAAATAAAATTGAAATAATTAATTAACTTTGCAAGACTAAAGAATCATGGGGAGAAATCCATGAATTCCATGCTCTGCTATCCCATCCACTGTTCTTGATAAGTGAGCTTAGTCTTGGCTGGATTTCTTGCTGATCTTCTGGGGGAGGGGTCTGTTGTAGTGATTCTCAAGCGTCTTTGCTGGAGGCAGGATTGCACCGCCCTTGGTGGGGCCTGGCTAAGTAATCTGCTCTGGTTCACTCTCAGGAGTTTTTGTTCCTTGAATGCTTCCCATAGAGCTCTGGAGGACAGGAGTGAAAATGGTGCCTTCCCAATTTCCAACCTGAGGAGCCGAGAGCTTGGGGCCCCATGCTTCAGTGCACCCTGGGAGAAAAGCGCTGAATTACTCCTGGCTCCCTGGTCTGTGGCCGTGCTCTGAGCTCACCTTGCCTGTGACTGAGTATTTCTGTCTCTGGCACACAGCCACATTTAGAGTCTCAAACCCTGTAGATCTCTGACTCTCTTCTGGGGGGTCTTCCTGGATCTGCCACTTGTAGGGTCCCTGCTCAAAGAGCAGTGGCCCTCTGTGCAATGGATCACAGTTTAAGGTAACTCAGAGCTGAGAGCTCACTCTTCTCTCTGTCTCTGTAGCCGTCTTCCCTGCTCTAATACCTGCGAGCTCTGCTGTACTCGGACACCCTCAATCCTTCTGTGACCCCATGGGACCTGAGATTACACTGTTCCCGTGATAGCTCCACTGCCCCTTAGCCTCTGGAGTGGTATCCATCGGTGGAGCAGACTTCTTGAAGTTCTGATTTTGTGCTCTGTTGCTACTCCACTTGTTGGGAGCTGGCCCCTCCACCTGCACTCTATCTTCTTGTCTGTTCAGATTCACTCTTCCGCATGTCCTACCTTTCAGAAAGTGGTTGATTTTCTGTTTCTAGAATTGCTGCTGTTCTTCTCTTTGATATCCTGTTGGGTTTGTAGGTGTTCGGAATGGTTTGATAAACTCTCTGATCTCCTGCTACCTGATGTCATCTCAGGCTACTACTCCTCTGCCATCTTGACTTCTCCCTCTGTCTCATAACTTTTAAATGCATATAAACTACGGTGATTCTACCTTGGACTAGCATAGGTTTTGCTTTATGCTTCGTCTGATTGGAAATGTGGAAAACTCAAGGTGTTATCCTAACATCACTGACTTGGGAGAACCAATCTCCAAACTCCATCTCCCATACAGTTGCTAAGCTTTAGGCTTTCTTAAAGAATGTTTTATCCTTGTAAAATTAGCTCTTATTCTAAGACTTGGTATGTTGTACCTTGGCTATTTGTCTAGGGTGTTACTAGGTTCTTAAGGGGCTCTTCCTGTTCTGATTCAATGCCCTGTGGTAGTTGCTCTCAGTAAGATTCAGGTAGTTCTTTCTGCTCAGAGGCTGACCGACCCTTCCCCAGGGCTGTGGGACACCTAATTTCAGGGCCTTCCCCACTTCTCTGTTTCAGCCACTTCAGCTGCTCTGAATTCTCATGGGGACCATTCAGCACAACACCACTGTGAATTATAATATAGCTTTGGTTAAATTCTAGCAACCTTCATGGCCTTGAGGAAATTTCCCCCAGGCAGAAAGCTGGGCCCTTGTCACAAGTTTCCCTTTCCTCAGGTTTCTTAGTTTTGGGCTGCCTACTGTCCAATGTCTGAAAACCAGGCACTCTAATGTTTTGAACTCTTTTATGGTTATTTGTGATGGAAAGACTAGTATCTTTCCAGTTATAACACCATTGTCAGAAATAGAATTTAACATTCATTCTAAATTATGTAGTTCCCCCCCTACAATTTAGCTTTAGTGCAATTATTTAAACAAAAGTTTTGACCTTCCTTAATTAAGTCTATATTTTAGGTTTCTCTCTACTTCCACCTGATTTTCTACAGCCCTTTTATATGTTTTCCTGCACTGTTTTCTTATAGCATCATTATCATAGCAGAGAACAAATTAGAGCACATCACTTCTCTGCTTAAAAACATCATGGGATTTTCTCTTTCCAATTAGGTTAAGAAAAATATTGTATTTGGGGACTAATCTGTTCAGATTCTGGTACTAATCTAAATTTTCAGCCATGTTTCTTGTTTTCCAAACTAAACCTGACACTACGCTTTAACTATAATGTTATTCACTTTCTCCCTTCTCCTGAGAATGCCATGATCGTTCTGGCATTTATACCTTTGCATAGCTACTCCTTCTTCCTGGAATACAGTGATATCTTTTATCTACTTGGGTAAGACCACCTCAGTCTTCCAGACTCAATTCAAGGTTTTTGAGTTTTGCTACCTCTGTAGAGTCAAGTTTTCTCTCTTTCTCTGAACTTTTCCTCAGTGGTTTGTTAGCACTTAGTTCTTATTTATAATAAAACACTTATTTTAACTGTTTACATACTCAACTTTTTCATTAAACTGCGAACATTCTCAAGAAAAATACCATATTTCTAGGATGCTAGGGTGGCTCAGTCAGTTAAGCGTCCAACTCTTTGTTTTGGTTGAGGTCATGATCTCAGGGTTGTGGGGTTGAGCACTGCTCAGCGCAGTCAGCTTGAAATTCTGTCTCCCTCTCCCTTTGCGTCTACCCTGCTCTCTCTCTCTCTTTCTTTAAAATAAATAAATAAATATTAAAAGAAAAATAACATCTCTCCTTAAACTTTTTATACTTCATGTCTAACAATGTCTGGTTCTTAGTAAATATTTATTAAATAGACAGAGGGTTCATGAATAGATTACATGAGTTTTTTGTGTTTTTTTTTTTTTTTTTTTTTGCTTTATTTTGTTTTGGTTTTGAGGTAGTTGCTTTGGGTTTTAGAGGTTTAGACTATGTAACTCTTAATAAGTAAATTTAAATTGAAATAAATTTTAATATATTACACAAATAAATTTAAATGTATCTTAAACTACAACTACAAAAAAAAAAAAAAAAAAAAAACCTTTAAAAAAAAAAATAAAAAAAAAAAAAAAAAAAAAAAACCTCTGAAAAAAGAAATGTAATTCATTTGTGATTTTAACATGAACATGACCATTGGGACTTACTTGAAGCTCCCTTCCAGTTAAGGAACTAAAATCTGAATTTTTAACAGGTATGCTTATTTTTTCTTATTTTGTAAGGACTTCTGACCATGAATAGTCCTCAGTAGATAAACACTTAAAGGACAATAGTAGACTGAAACATTTTATCAGCTTTTTATTTATGAGCCCAAATCCTAAATAAAATATTTTGGTTAAGTATCAGGCCTGATTTGTATGGGTTCGTACATGACCTGTCTGTGAAGACCATCTTAAAATGGCTATGGCAAAAACATTCATAAAATATTAAAAAAATAAAATGTAACCAGCAGGTTATTTCTCAGCTTTCAAGTGGAAAACTTAGTTTTCAGAAGCTAACAATATGATCAGTTCCCTGTCTTTCCTACTGTGAGCTAAAGATAGAAAATTGCTTTATTATAAGCTCTTGAGGAAAAAGCAGGGATTATTGGAACTAATATTTTGACTAACACGTACATTGTTTATTTGCTTTTTTAATTATTTTCTTCCCAATTCATGTTCACATATATGTAGATCTCATAGTACTCAGTTATCACTGAGTTATGTGGAAACACAGGCAGCATACATTCTGCTGAGGAAGGTCTTTGGGAACAATGGGTCATCCCAGGTCCATGTGTCACACTGTCCTAGAACACACACACACAATGATGCTGCCAGTGGGGCATCTCAACACACAGTATCTGCCTTGACATGTGCAAAGGGAAAAGAACTGCAGCTTAGCCATTTCGATCACAAATCAAATATAATGAAGGCTATATTTATATTCCCCATCAAGTCTTTCCCTTTTTTTCTCAGGACTGTGGGTGGTCTGCTGAAGCCGATTTTCCTGACTGTGAGCCTGTTTATTGCCAATCTATAGAACAGATTTATTTCTCAGCCAAGTGGAGCTAAGATCCATTAGTGTCAGTACCTGTAGTAAGAAAGGCATATGTAGCCATAATTTGTTACAATCTTATATAATCTTCCCTTAGAAAATGAAGAAAGGAGCAATGGGGTAGCTCTGGAATTATATTGTGACAGTCCCATTATCCAATGACATTATGCTGGTGATTTAGAAGCAGGCAGGCTAACTGCCCTGAAAGTCAATTGAAGTAAGTATGTGTCTCATTAGGCAGTAATAGATTTTTTTTTTTAAGTTTTTTAAAGCTATTTTTTTTCTCTTCTGAAAAAAAAAAAATAAGGAAAAAGAAAGCAATAACATAACCATGTGTTGCTTGTTTTCCAATATGTCTTGTCCTACCGTGATGTTTCCTACCATTCATATTTCTTCAGTTACTCTATGATAGTGTTTTTACCCATTGTTTAACCAAATCATATCATGTCTGTTAATCTTTCCATGTCATCCCTTCCATAATTTCACCTTTTATTTTTAAATTAAACGTACACTTCTGGGCACCTGGGTGGCTTAGTGGGTTAGGCCTCTGCCTTCAGCTTGGGTCATGATCTCAGCGTTCTGGGATCGAGCCCTACATCGGTCTCTCTGCTTTGCAGAGAGCCTGCATCCTCCAACACCCCCCTACCCCCACGCCTCCTCTCTGCCTACTTGTGATTTCTTTCTCTGTCAAATAAATAAATAAAATATTTTTTTAAAAAGTACACTTCTTTAAAAAAAAATAAAAAAAAAATAAAAAGTACACTTCTTTGAAAAAAATTTTGGTTGTTTCTTTTGTCCCATAATTTTCTTAATTTCTTTTTAAAAATTTCTTTAGTAAATTCTTATTTTTGAAAACTTCCTTTTTCGGTGACTTAACTTTTCTGTTTGCATGAAGATTATTGGTCCTCTTAGTATCATATCAATTGCACAGACATTTGTTAGGTGACTGTGATTTATAAACCAGGACTGAGAAAGAGGAGGCAGTGCAGGTGAATTAAATGACATTTCCACATTTAACAATCTCTAAAGTGTGATTTTAAGAATCTGTTAAGCTCTATTTCTGGAATCATGAAGGCTGTTTTGTGATTTGCCCAGTATCTGGTACAGTGTTTACAAAGTTAGGGGATGATCCAGGATTGCAAGCCTTAAAGTGTATACACACACATGTTTCAGAAGCACATGTGACCATGTGGACACATTGCAAGCTCTTTCTCAGGCCTGGGGAAGTGGGGGGACCCTGGCGGTTCCAGTTCTGAAGAGTTATTTTCATTTGCTTCACGATAAATCTGCCTCTGACTCAGTAACTAGATCTACCTACTGCAAATATTTTCCTTGCCCAAGCATGTATTTTTTGTATGGGCATCTTTGCAACATGTGAGACAGAGATACAATGATCATTGTGTCTTTTTGTGTCAGTTCCAATATGCACCCTGGGGTTTTCCAATGAAAATAGGTAATTGGTCATGAGAAAGAGGTCCAAACCCTTGGGGAGCTCTTGGGCAGGCATAGGACTTCCAGGCATTTGTGACCATAAGACTAGGGCCATATACATCCAGACACTCAAAAATGAAAGATAGAACTATGAGTGATGAAATTTCAGAGTAAATGTGAATACTACTCAAGCCAGACTCTCACACAGGTTTTGCAAACTATAGCCTACAGGCTGGCCACTTATTCTTATAGTTTTATTGTTACACAGCCATATCCATTTATTTGCATATTATCTGTGGTCAGTTGCCCACAATAATAGCAGGGTTGAGTAGTTGCAGTAAAGATTCTGTGGCCTGAAAAACCAAAAATACTTATTATTCACTATGTAAGAACAAGGTTGCTTATGCCTGCTTTATGCCTGTGAATCAAAACACAATAGAAGAATGTTATCCTTTGATGAATTTCCCTAATTTCTCTCAAGACTCAGGGATGATACCACTCATTTTACACTTGTAATTTTCTCATATCAAAATGAGACAGTCACAAATCAAAATATCCCTAAATAGAAGTTATATCTTTCTTGTTGATCTTTCAAATTTTATGGATTTTATAAGGTAACAATTTAATATATGAGGTTCTATTTTTGAATAGTTCTTCATGTTCTAAAATGAATAGAATATTTCAAGTGGATCTTTTCTATGTATGCCATGAAGACTTATATACTTTCTATCCCATTATCTTGTGAACTTGTGCTAACTTTCCCAAAGACACACATTTGGCAAATAGAGAATACAAACTTTAATCTTAATTTATCTGATTAAAAAGTCTAGGCTTTATCCATTGCCAAACTAGTGCAATATAAAGCTATGTGTTCATTTCCTGAGACTGATGCAACAAATTACCACAAATATGGTGTGGTAATGACATAAATGAGTTATCTTACAGTTTTAGAGGTGAGAAGTGAAATATGTCTCATTGGGCTAAAATTGTGATGTCCCTTTCTCTAGGCTCCAGGGGAGAGATCCATCTCCTTGCCTTTCCAGCTTCTAGAGACAACCTGCCTGCATTTCTTGGTCTGTGCCCCTTCTCCCATCATCGGGGCCAGCAATGATGGTTGAGTCTTTAACATCATATCCTTCTGGTACTATTCTGTAGTCAACTCTCCCTGACCTACTCTTAAGTTTATTGTCACCTTGAAGGACCTGTGTGATCACACAAGTAATCCACAGTCATCTCCCATCTCGACATCCTCAATTTACTCATATTTACAACACCTCTTGTGCTATTATAGTTAAAATATTTCCAGTTTATAGAGATTAGGGCATGTTCATCTTTGCCAGGGAAGGGGAGGTGAAAGGTGTATGGTTACTCTGCAGAACTTACTATTGTTAATATTTTCTTTTCTTTACTTCTTAAAACTATTAGTGGTGGTGTTTTGCATTGGCTTTAGAATAGGAGATTATGAGAACCATAATATAGCTCATAGAAATAAAGGCCCTGATATCAGATCATAGGGGTTCTAGGTGATCTCTTTGATTCTTTCCCTGTCGTGGCCGGCGTGACAAATCAACCAGGAAAATGTGAGGGTTAAGAGAATGGTGAAAAGAAATTAAGAGACAAAGAGATGGGGGCAGGAGGGACACTGAGGATGATATGATGTCCAACAGTGCTGATTTTATTCCACATCTTACAAGCATTTATAAGGCAGACCACAATAGGAAGGGTAATACATCAGTACCTAGTCAGATAGCAGCAAGTTTCTATAACAAGTTTACATTAACTACAAGCAAACCTCATGATGCCAGGTAGTTTCAGCTAAAGCCATTAGCAAGACAATCAACCAGGGAGTGGATTATGGGAGGTACAGGAACAACAAGGACCAACTAAGAACTCATGACCCTGGCCACATTGTTCCCTTCTGTAGGGAGAGGGTGTGGGAAGTCAGGTACGCGAGCGCACGACACATAGCACAGACCCTTTCTCAGTGCACTCAACTTTCCCATCCTTAACCCCTTGTCAAGGTGTCCCGACTTTGAAGGAGACACAGGTCAGGGCCTGGTTTGGTCCTCGTCTCCAACTGTGCCGTGGCCTCCAACATTTCCCACTGTGTAGCTTTTTGTAACTTTTCCTAGTCTCATATTTCTCATCTCTAGAAGAACAATAATAATGGTATCTCATAAGTTTATTGAGAAGATTAAATTATTTGAGGCATGTCAAACTCAGCAGACTGTCAGGCAACGAAGGAGCCCCCAGTGAATGCTAGCTGTAAGGACACTTTAGAATGCCATGTTTAAGTGAATCTGCTTTAGCTTCCAGTTGTCAGTAGTGTTGATTCAGGAAAATTAAAGAAAAATATTCTGTAAGTGAAGCTGGGAAGAATGTGTCTCCATGTTTTCCCTTTCCTGTTCATGGTAGCATGCCATTCATGTGAAAGGTACACTTCGGAGTGGAAGCAAAGGAGGTTGACTTTGTATTATCCAAAAGTCATTATAGGATATGTGCAACCCAAAGTATTTTTTCTCACAAAATATATATCAAAATGGAGTCAGAATAATCTGTTATGGAATCTCTACTCTGTGTTAAAATTATTGAGGAACTTTGATATTAATTTATGTGACTATGAGACAATTACTTCCCACTTCATAATACAAAACACTCTGTTGTCACTATTGCAAATATATGCTTTGTGCATTTAATTAGATCAGCTGTTTGCATCGCTAAGCAAGTAAAATTCCAAGGAGACCTTGAATCTAAATCTTTACTTCTTGGCTTGAACTGGGTTTTCAGTTGATGTGGTTTTCTGCTTTAGTGGATAAGAAAAGCAATAATAACTTTCATCATGAAAAGTTACTAGAATACACAGAAAATATTTTTAAGTGCTTAGTAAGTTATAGCAAAGACACGTGTAAGTTAATATCATACTTATCTGATCCATAATCAAAAGCAAGAGTATTAGAAAAAGTGTGGAACTCGTGATATAACCTGGATCCTTTTCTAGGTTCACAGTAATCAACTTTGAGAACATGGACTAATTACATGACCTGTGTAGGTTTCAGTTCCTTAAGAATGTTGTTCTAGGAAAATCATAGAACATCCTAAAATATTCTTTGAAAATACCTGAGTTTGAGGCAGACATAAACTAGTTGGAATCAGTTTAGAATGTTTTAAAATATTGGATTAAGTCAATAATTGCTTTTATTCTGCATAACAACAGATGCTCTTTGCAAATTTTGGATAGTTTGGTCCATATCCCCATTATTGCATTAGCTCTGAATGGTACTTTATAACCTTTTTTAGCTGGGGTAGAATTTTTTTAAGTATGACTGCTATAGTCAATGGATTAGCCAGCTCATTTTCTATTTTTAACTACCTGAGGTAACATTTGAAGCTGCAATTAAAATATGTAAACATATTGTACTATATATAATCTTAGAATTTTTCTTTGTTGTTTTTTTCCTATTCCATTATTGGAAAATGACAGAAAAGCAACCTTAAAGAGAGCTTGACAATTTCTATAAGGGATTTGACTAATAGCCACTTTTTAGTGACAGTTTCACTCCAAGAGAATTTCTTGGTAAATAAACCAATTCAGTAAAGTAAGCTTCTTTTCTTGTTGAACTTTTTCTTAGAAGTATTAAATAAAAAGTAAAAATATAAAGAAGGGTTTAAACATAAAATAGCTCAGAATAAACAATTTTTACATGCCATGAAAGACAAAGAAACTTAAAACCAAGGAGAAATCAATGGCGAATGTTGTCTTGGCCCAGGAGTGATAAGATACATGAACAGTGGTTCTAAGAAACAGAGGTGGGGGTTTTAATACCACTCAGGGCAAGGAGACTGCCTTTAGCCTACTGTAGGTAGAGGGCTGAAACAGAGTTCCTTGCATAAAGGCTGTTCATCTATTCAAAAGACAAAGAGAATCAGAAAAACACTTCCCAGTAGTAAAGAAGAAGTGACAAAATAGTTTCCTGACTAAACGTCAGGGACTGATGCTGGAATAAAACAGGAAGTTTTGTGATATTCTTCTTATCTAAGCCTCTATTACACAGTAGAGAAATTTGAATTTACTCAGACACCATGATGCTGGAAAGACTAGCCAACACATGAGCATGAAAACTGCTTTTGAACACCTCAAACCACTAAGATCTTGACAAAACTTGTGTGAAATCACCATGCAAAATTTTCACAAGCCTACATATGGACTATCACAGGAAAGAAAACAGATTCCTAAGAAGTTTTTTCTGTCACATATGCACCCAAATTAAAAAGTGATTGGGTAAATAAATAGCCATAAGATAACCAGCAATGAGAATAAATGAAAAGCAATAAAACAAAGCAAAGAAGGAACTGGGATCCAAAATCAAGGGTGATGAGATCAATATGAAAGATCCTGTAAGGGTACAGTTAGCATAATTAAATAAGTAAAAGAAGGAATGGATGCTATGTTAAAAGAAAAGTAAAATATAAGGGATACAGATATTTGAAAAATAAATAGAATTTTAAGGCATGTTATACAGAATTGTAGTTACTATCTCAATAGATATGTTATACAACTAATTAGAATAAGGAATTAGTAAACTGGAAACTTGAAGAATCACTCAGCATGTAGGACTAGTACATAAAAAGAGTAAATCATAACAAAAATTAAGATACATGGAGAAAGACTGAAAAGGCCAAATATCTATTGACGTTCCAAAAGATAGAAAAAGGAATGCAGGCAAGACATGGTGGAAGAGTTAATGGCAAAGGATTACAGATTTGAAGAAAGACTTGAGTCCTCAGATTTAATAAACAATGTACCCATCTACTGACTACCTAACTTAGGAAATAAAACAAACCTGTATCTTTGAAGACTGCATGTTTAGGGTAGGCTAGGTTATGGAAATCAACCACCACAAATCTCACAGGCTGAGCAGGACAGATATTTATCCCTGACTTGTGTTAAGTGTCTGACTGAAGTTGGAAAGAATAAAAGCAAAAATTAATAAAGTGGTGGGGCGGAGTCAAGATGGCGGAGAAGTATCAGGCTGAGACTACTTCAGCTAGCCGGAGATCAGCTAGATAGCTTATCTAAAGATTGCAAACACCTAAAAATCCATCGGCAGATCAAAGAGAAGAAGAACAGCAATTCTGGAAACAGAAAAACAACCACTTTCTGAAAGGTAGGACCGGCGGAGAAGTGAATCCAAAGCGACGGGAAGATAGACCCAAGGGGGGAGGGGCCGGCACCCGGCAAGCGGCTGAGCAACCACACACAAAATCAGGACTTTTAAAAGTCTGTTCCGCTGAGGGACATCGCTCCAGAGGCTAAAACGGGGCGAAGCCCACGCGGGGTCAGCGTGGCCTCAGGTCCCGCAGGGTCACAGAAGGATCGGGAATGTCTGAGTGTCGCAGAGCTTGCGGGTATTAGAACGGGAAAGCCGGCTACAGAGACAGAGCTGACAGTAAGCTCACAGCTCGGTGTTACCTTGAACTGGTCGCAGGCTCGGTGAGCTCGGAGCGGGGCCGGAGGTCAGGCAGACGGG
>NC_081559.1:118893327-118893967 GCF_022355385.1 Mustela nigripes | reverse complement strand
TGGGGTCAGCGTGGCCTCAGGTCCCGCAGGGTCACAGAAGGATCGGGAATGTCTGAGTGTCGCAGAGCTTGCGGGTATTAGAACGGGAAAGCCGGCTACAGAGACAGAGCTGACAGTAAGCTCACAGCTCGGTGTTACCTTGAACTGGTCGCAGGCTCGGTGAGCTCGGAGCGGGGCCGGAGGTCAGGCAGACGGGAGTAACTGGGCGCTGTTCTCTGAGGGCGCACTGAGGAGTGCGGCCCTGGGCTCTCGTCTCCTCCGGGCCGGAGACCAGGAGGCCGCCATTTGTATTCCCGTCCTCCGGAACTCTACGGAAAGCGCTCAGGGAACAAAAACTCCTGAAAGCAAACCCAAGCAGATTACTCACCCCGGCCCCTTTTAAGGGTGGTGCAATTCCGCCTGGGGCAAAGACACTTGAGAATCACTACACCAGGCCCCTCCCCCAGAAGATCAAAAAGAAATCAAGCCTAGACCAAGATCACCAACCAAGGAGTGCTGTTTCAATACCAAGGAGAGCAGCAGAATTCCAGAGGAGGAGAAAGCAAAGCACGGAACTCATGGCTTTTTCCTGTGATTTTTTTTAGTCTTGCAGTTAATTTAATTTTTTTCTTTTTCATTTTTTGTTTTTTTTTTTTTCTCG
>NC_081559.1:118863093-118888327 GCF_022355385.1 Mustela nigripes | reverse complement strand
ATATGATCTCCCTGATATGAGGAAGTGGTGATGCAACATGGGGGCAAGTGGGTAGGAGAAGAATCAATGAAACAAGATGGGATTGGGAGGGAGACAAACCATAAGTGACTCTTAATCTCACAAAACAAACTGAGGGTTGCTGGGGGGAGGGGGGTTGGGAGAAGGGGGTGGGATTATGGACTTTGGGGAGGGTATGTTCTTTGGTGAATACTGTGACGTGTGTAAACCTGGTGATTCATAGACCTGTACCCCTGGGGATAAAAATATATGTGTATAAAAAATAAAAAATAACAAAAAATTAATAAAGTGGAAAGGTAAAAAAGGAGAGTAATTAATATATCCAAGAGCTGGAAATAATGAAAAGATAAATTAAGCAGAATTTCTTAAAAATTATTCTTTTCATTTTTATGAAAATAATTTTGAAAATCTTAATAAATCATTTTGTTGTTGATCTTAGGATAATGAAAAACACAATGTTAAATTAGTGCTTTTTGAAATTTGAAATTGTCGAATAATAGCTTTCAAGTAGTCTTGACTCTAAGTAGCAGATTCTTCAGTAAAGAACACATTCTATTATGGAATACATAAGAAGATTCAACTCTACTCAATTTAATAGATGAAAGTAGCATACCTCTGGTAATAAACCTTGAGAGAACATCAATAAAATCATATCCTAATATATTTTTTTGGTAACGAATGGAAAATATTTAAAGTGCTTCTCAGACAAATAATGAATAGTAATAGAATAACCCAGTGTGATTAAAGAGGGATAATTTCAGGAACATAAGGCTGAATCATTAATAATATAATGATCACAATAGAATGTCCAATTATAAAACCCATGCAATCATCTCAAAGAATGACAAAGTGACATTTGGTAAAATTGAACATGCATTCCAGATGAAAGTAATAATAACAGCTGAAACAACTACAGCATGATTCTTAGTATTCTGATAATAGAAACATCTTTTTTATCCTTAGATTCACCAATTATTAATTCATTCAAGTGTTAATTAAGCTAAATAATAAGCATTTATAAAATGTCTACAGTGTTCCTGCTATTTGTTTAATAAGATGCACACAGCTGATATTGTAGTGAACAATGAAACAGTAACTTAGAATGGGCAAATAACTAGCAGTTGAGTGTACTGTTCTATTAGAGTACCCTTCTATTATGTCTGTGACAAACACTGCTAAACTCTTTCAGGGCTCTTTCTTGCTGAACCTGGATATGATCTCAGAATTCTGAATGTGTTTCTCATGGCAACCAGCAGTTGCTCCCATTTGATTGGTCATGTCTTACCAGATGCGACCTCCTCATGGCCCCTCACCTACAGCTGTTCCTGTCTGGAAACCTAGGAAGGCTATATTATCAGGAGTTAATGTGGCTTTTGAATTATAATACAATACACCATATTGGGATAAGTGAAGGGATATGAGATACAAAATGGGACTGCTTTTTCTTATAATTTGAGAATTTTCATTATTTTAGAGTGTTGTTGTGAAGGGAGAATGGTAAGAGGGGGTGAAGGCAATGAGATGTCAGCATTTGTGGTGGATGGTTGAGGAAGTCATGGCTGTGGGTTTTATTCACTCTGTAAAGAAGGAACACAGTTTATCTGTGAACTTGCAAAAGTAGAGCATGTGGGAAATTGCATTTGGGTGGAGAGATTCTGGAATAGTCCTGGAGCAAGATGGAAGAGGTTCAGATAGAGTAACAAAACCAAAATTTTTTCATGGTTTTGGAGATATCAATGAAATTTATAAGTGAAATGTTTACAGTTGAGTTCAACTAGGACAATAAAAATAAAAGGCTGATCACTTATGCTGGCATAGAGAAGAGACTCTCCTGTCTACTATCTGTCATCTGTCATCTATCTATCTATCTGTCATCATCTATCTATCTTCTATCATCTCTATTTGTTATCTGTCTTACTCATCTCTATCTCATATTATTATCTCTCTTACTACAATTACAATGATATATGTAGCATGACTTCAGAGATTTAGAAGAAATCTCCATTTTTGTCAATATACTTTTATATAGTATTTTATATACTATAGTTTATGTTTTAAGTATGTATGTCTCCTGACTGGCCCATGCTTTTTTAGAGCAGAATCTGTCAATTAGTTCAATTCTTAATCCCATACTAGTGTCTACAGAACGCTAGAAGTCGTTAAGAATCTGTGAATGATGAAATGAAAGAGTTAACAGTCTATGTCATAATCAGAAATTAAAATCATGGCTTATTATTGTTATTTCCTTAAGTGTGGAATGTTACCACAGGATGTATATTAGATCATTTTATGTGGTTTATAGACATGACATTCAAGAGTATTATCTCACACAGTGACAAATGTATTTCCTTTCCTCTTTCAGTTATTTTCTATTCTTTTTGGTTTTGATATGATGAAAAGTCTCTTCTGGGGGATTCTATGTCTTTAACATCCAATACTTGTTAAGGAATCTTTTAAGGAAAAAGAGAACAATTCTTAGAGCCAGAAATTTCAAATGGTTGTTATATATGAGTAGAATTTAATAAAAATGTTTTTTCCCAGTACTTATTGTGACTACGAAAAATATACTAAAAAGCAGTGGTATGTGTACCACTGGTATAAAAGCAGGGGGAACTTAATTGTTACTAATTTCCATGGTGTAAATATCTAAATATTATTTTCATGAAAGATTTTTCTCTCTGAATGTTTTTTTAGAGTGTTTTTTTTTTTTTAATTTACTTTACTTGACAGAGAGAGAGAGCACGAGTAGGCAGAGCATCAGGCAGAGGGAGAGGGAGAAGCAGGTTCTCTACTGAACAGGGACCCCAATGCAAGGCTCTATCCCAGGACCCTGGGATCATGACCTGAGCTGAACGCAGATGGTTAGCCAACTGAGCCACCCAGGCACCTCTCTCTGAATGTGTTTCAAATATGTTAGTGTTCCGGGGCACCTGGGTGGCTCAGTGGGTTAAACCTCTGTCTTTGGCTCAGGTCAGGATCTCTGGATGCTGGGATTGAGCCCCACATCAGGATATCCACTCAGTGGGGAGCTTGCTCATCCCCTCCCCCGCCTGCCTCTCTGCCTACTTGTGATCTCTGCCAAACAAATAAAACAATCTAAAAAATATATATAAGTTAGTTCTCCATGCACATGAGTCTCTGATGGGTACGAACCGGTGCCTTTTCCTGTGAGGAAGTCTATTCCATTCTCCATGATGTCTGGATGTATCTTTTGCTCTTGATTCTCTGTCTTGATTTTATGGTTTTCTTTTCTTCTTTTCCTTCTAGTTCTTTTTCCTACTTTTTTTGTCTTTTCACTTTCCTTTTCCCTCCAACTGATCACAAGGTAAAATTCAAGAATTATTTTCATTAATGTATATAATTATAGAGTTCTGTATTCTGTACTATGCCTCTGAAAATTTGATGATCATTAAAACATTTTTAGTTCTCCAAAAAATGTTATGTGAAGTAGCTTAGATTATTTTCCTCAAGTCAAGTTGTAGTAGAAAGAAAAGTTCCTCCTCTTATAAAACCAAAAAGTGGATTATATTATATATTTGTTCAAAAAGGAGAAAAAAGTGACAATTTCTTTTCCCCAGTTGCTTAGTTTTCTGTACCATTTCAGTTACTGAGGTAATGTTTCTTAAAGATAGAGCTTTATGGCTCTCCAAAATGCATAAAATTTTAATTGCAGAAGAATTTTAAAAGAAAAAAAATATGATGTCATTAAAATCTTTCAGGAAACATTTAGAGTCCTGAGATAAGCTTCCAATAAAAAGTATCTTGAGGAATTTTTCTTCCAGGTTAAGAAAATAACTTTTCTTTCTGGTGTTTTAGTGACTTTACATCAACCCTAAAGTTATATTGCACAATGTTTCTGGTGTGACTAATCACACTTGTGAGGTAGTATGTCCTCATTGTTTTAATTTCTTTGATAGTTCTGTCATTTATTTCTCTCAAAGTGAAGCAATCATCCTGAGGCAGGAGAAATTCTATTTTGTGTGAGAGTACACAAGGGAATTTTTCTTTTTTGAAGGACATGTTTCATATTTTCTCTCTAAAAGCTACTAAATGATCACATTTATTCTAAAAATTCAGAAGAGTGTCAGAACACTTTTTCCCAAGGACACCTTCTCACAAAGCACCATTCCTCAGTATTTGTGGTAAAGGCTTTGGTTTGTTTCATTAAAATCATACCTTGCTACATTATCTCTTTTTTACTTTCTGAATCAGGAAGCCTGTAGACCCCTGGGGGGAAAAAAAAATCATACAGGACCTTCTACACTGGTGTCTCTCAGAGTGATCCAGTCGAAAGTTATTATTATTATTCATCTTTCTAGAGCAGACTTTAAGTGAAACTATTGTTAAGAAATTAGATGTGGATTACATTGCCATCTTTGTGGCATTTAATCGCTCATTCCAATGTTTGCAAATGTTTGTAATAAAAACATCACTTTGAACATAAGTAGACTTTGTTTACTCTTATTGGTCCATATATGGTTTGTTTTAAAGTAATAAAAAAAGGTTAGAAGCTAAATTTAATTACACAGGGTTAGATGTTTCATTATCAAAACTAGGAGACTATTTATAAGATGGTTTTCACATTTGTTCTGGGAAGTACACACTAATGCAGTACTTAGGTTGAAGTTATGGTCAGAAGTACCTGGAGCCTTCTAGTTTGTTTCCACACTCAACAGAAAGGAGGTTGGTATACACTGTTGTCAGTCTAAGGAGAAGTGCTGATCAGATGCCATCTCAGATTATAGAATTCTATTTTTTTAAAGGATTTTATTTATTTATTTGACAAAGAGAGAGAGATAGCACAGAAGTAAGTGGAGGGCCAGAGGGAGAGGAAGAGGGATAGGGAGAAACAGACTCCATGCTGATCAGGGAGTCCAGTGCTGGGCTCAAACCCAGGACCCTGGGATCATGACCTGAGCTGAAGGCAGATGCTTAGCCAGCTGAGCCACCCAGGTGCCCCGGGATTTTATGTCTTTACAGTCATAATTGATTCAGGATCATCAAGCCCAATGCTCAACAAGGAATTCTTGCTTTTTTTTTTTTTTAAGTGCAAAAGGTGTTTTTATTATTGTACATGGTAAGAGCTGTGGGTAGAAAAGCTGTACTGAGATGGTGAGGAGTGACTGATTGTATACTTTTTAGTTAGTGGAAGTCGGGGATAACCTAAGTCTTTAAGGAATTTGGAGGCAAGGCTTTTAGGATCTTGGGGGGTTAGCTGCTCTTAAGATAAGGTTACTTTTAGTCTTTTATTTCCCTAACTCACTTCTATTACTTTTAGTCTTTAATGAAACATAAGAATTGAAGCACTAAAGTAGCCATGAGTTCCTTGAGGAATGTTATATTCTGCATGTTTCAGATATTTATTATTGGGCTGCAAGCTTTTAGGAAATTTAATTTAAGCTACATTTTTCCCCTTTGTTTTCCTCATCAATAACCATTCCACCTTTATGTTGGATTACTATTTTCAAGTATAGAATAAACGCTGAGTATTAGCTTTGGGGAGGAAATCTAAGAAGAGAATTGACAAACTGAAGGAATTAAATGTAAAAGCTGCTTCATATTCCTACTAGGGACTAATTATAACCAAAGAAGAGGTATAATGTCTATAGTTTTAAAAATTAAAAAAAAATAGAGCTAACATTCTCCTAGTACTGTAGACGAATCAGTAGAAAATGTTTGAGAAATCATTTTTTCCAGACTTCCTAATTAGTCTGGAACTCATTATTGTTATTGTTTAAAACATAAGCCATATATGATTAATAAGTTACTCAATATGGTACCTGTACTAACTACCTTTAAAAAGCTCTTAATATTTCTTGGAGCTATGTGGTGAGCCACAACAAAAGCAGAAAGTTATAATAAGGATAAAAATGGTTAATGTTTCGCTGAATTGGTTAAACGATGAAAAAACCAAATCAGTATCAAAGGATTGAAATGAACAAAACCAAGATTACCCTATCTTGGAAAGTTCAATGTTCTAATTTTTAAAAATATATTATTTATTTATTTGACAGAGAGAGAGAGAGATCACAAGCAGTCAGAGCAGCAGGCAGAGAGAGAGGGGGAAGCAGAGAGCCCAATGCAGAGCTCGATCCCAGGACCCATGACCTAAGCTGAAGGCAGAGGCTTAACCCACTGAGACACCCAGGTGTCCTGGATGTTCTAATTTTTAAAACCTCAAATTAACATTTCTTGTGTGACCTCTTAACAATTCACAAACATTAATTTCACCTTAACTTTCTGATTTGCATTTACCATTATTTATCATATGCTGTATAATGTCATTTTAACCATTCAGTATGCAATATCTCTATTACTGAGTCTAAGAAATTAATTTAATGGTAAATTCAAGGACTAGCAGAATCACATTACATTAAAAAATTGAGAACAGGACAATGAACATTTTGGCAGGAAAACTGTTTTAGAAATTAGGGGTGACTTTTGTATGGAATTATGGGAGCTGATAATTATGTTAGTTTCCTGGTGCTGCTGTAACAAAGTACCACAAACAAGGTGGCTGAGGACAACTGCAATTTATTGTCTCACAGTTCTAGAGGTCAGAAGTCCGAATTTAAAGTGTCAGCAGGACCATGATCCCTCCAAAACCTACAAGGGCGAATTGTTCACCTCTTAGCTTCTGATGGTTTGCCAGCAATCCTTGGCATTCCTTGGCTTGCGGCTGTAGCACAGTCTTTGCCTCTGCCATCACATGGAGTTCTCACTGTGCATCTGTGTCCATATTTTCCTCTTCTTATAAAGATAGCAGTTGTATTCATATTGGATTTAAGTCCACCCTGCTGATCTCATCTGCACTTGATTACATCTGCACTTTCAAATTATACCACAATCACAGGTACTGCGCCTTTCTTTGAGGACATAATTCAATCCAGAGCAACAATTAAAATTTACCTTTAAGTAACGAATTTTTAAATTTATTTTATTGAAAATATAGAGCAGGAGACACAGCAATAAAGAGAAATCAAATGTTATGGCAAAATATGGTAGATGTTATGACTTTAAATGGGAAGGACACTTTTTAAAAA
The DNA here is from genome assembly GCF_022355385.1 of Mustela nigripes. NCBI lineage: Eukaryota > Metazoa > Chordata > Mammalia > Carnivora > Mustelidae > Mustela > Mustela nigripes. The sequence goes on along the minus strand of NC_081559.1, from coordinate 118,881,266 downwards.
ATTTGGACACATGTTCTTGAAATCAAACCTAGTATTCAAAAGTCCTGAGGCCCATGGAGTTTTTCTGAGAACATACAAACAGGGAACACAGAATACTAATTAATTTACTGTTAGGGGCCAGTTCTATGTTGACATTTAAAAAACACACACAAAAAAAACAATGACAGTATGAAAAAAAGAACTTTTATAAGACATTATCTTATATACATATAGATAAAAACTTATTTATTTCTTTATTTGAGAAAGAGTGAGAGAGAGAGAGGGAGAATGCCAGCAGGGTGAGCAGCAGAAAACTCCCTACTGAGTGGGGATCTTGATGTCAGGCTCAATTGCAGGACCTGGAGATCATGACCTGAGCTAAAGACAGATGTTTAACTAACTGAGCCAGCCAGGGGCCCCTAGATAAAAACTTCTAAACAAAGGATTAAAAATCCAGGTCGAACAATGTATGTATTAAACATGATGAAAATAGGTTTATTCTGCTAATGTAATTGGTCCAGCATTTTTAAAGTATTGATAGAATTTATGTCATGAATATTAAAAGGAAAAAGAAATGATAATTTCAATGTTTGTAGAAAAAAAGCATTCTAGGTAAAATGCAGCAACCCTCTTGATTTTCAGAAACGCTCTTAGTAGTATTCTAGGAAATCGGAACACCGTGTCTTAATAAAAAGAAGCTCAAAAAAAAATCTATTGGAATTGATTAAATGTTAAAAGCATTTCATTTAAACACATGAATAAGACAAGAATGACAACTATGACTAATATTCAAAGTTGTATTGAAAACCATAGTGAGGCAATAAAATAAGAAAGAAATAATACCGGAAAGGATCAAATAAAATTGTCATAATTATTTTTTTGCAAATTGTGTACATAGTAAACTAAGAGGAATGTTAAGAAAAGTCAAATTGAAATACCAAATGAGAAGAAAAGATTAACAAAAGCTATGCAGCATTTTAGGAAGAAAATCTCAGAACTTTCTGGTTACTGAAGAGAACTTAAGAAATGGAAATATGGATTTTGTTCAGGAGAAATAAAATTCAATAATTCAAATGTGTCAGTATTCCCCTACAATTATGTATTTATTGTGATTCTGATTAAGATATTAATAGTTCTTTGTTGTGGCATCAACAGGCTTATTTTAAAATTAACCTGGTAGAGAAAATAGCCAGGAAGAATCTAATTGAGTGATTTGATGTTCCAGTTAGCAATACTTATTATACAGCTTTTAGTAATTAATATAGTGTGATATTGATTCAAGAATAGACAAATAGACTGATAGAATAGAATAGAAAACCATGCACAAAAAATGTGCTCCTGTGTGGAATCATGATATTTGAAAGTAGTGCAAGACAAATTAGGGAGAAATGAGAAGTGGTGCAGTAAAAATTGGCTCTTCATGGATAAAAATGAGTATGGATTCCTATCTCACATCATATATGAAAATCAATTCCAAATAGATGAGAGACTTAAACCTGAGAGGCAGAAGTTTAAAACTTTTAAAATATAAAGAATTTTTACAACATTGGGGATGAAAGTTTTTTTTTTACATTAAATTTAAAAAAACTATAAAAATAGATAAAATTGACTGTAAGATGAAGACAATATTTTCATCAAAATCTAATAATGAGAATAATTAATATAAAGGGTTGCTGCAATTTACCTGGAATGTTTTTTTCTACAAACATTGAAAGTATCATTTCTTTTTCCTTTTAATCTTCATTACATAAATTCTATCAATAATAATACAATTAATTATATTAATTAATATAATTAATAATTAATATAATTAATGACAGTGGTTCAGTCAGTTAAGCATCTGACTTGATTTTGGCTGCGGTCAATGATCTCAGGGTTCTGGGATCAAGTCCCAGTTGTACTCTGCACTCAGTGGGGAGTCTTCTTTTTTTTTTTGACTTAAAATCCCAAATTTGAGGAATAAACATTTGAACATAAATAACAGTGCATTAGCATCCAGAATATGTACAGAACTCCTAAAGTAAGACAGGAAAACATAGCCCAAAAGAAAAGTTGTAAAAAGACATGCTATAAATAGGTATTTTACCTATATTTAAAAAAGAATGCCCAATCAATATATCAGATGCTCAACTAAGTAATCTGGATAATGAAAAATCGTAGTGAAACACTATTTCACACCCATCAAATTAGCACAAATTTTACTAAATAGGCATATTTTCAAGTTAGTCTTAGAGAAATAATGAGTGGTCATCTGATTTTAAATCTCTTAACATGGCCTCCTACAGAACTATGAGACTGATGAAGAAGACACACAAAATAACACATGACTCCTATGTTCAGAATTAGTAGGAGACAAGAATGGCATGAATTTCAAATTACTTTAAGTTTGAAAATAATCACCAAGTTCCAACAGAGCTGCCATTGAAGCTCCGCTTCCACAGCAAGTCCGTGAGCATGGAGAGAAGGATGGAGCAATTTAAAAGTCTTTGTGGGCAAAAGGGGATCAGGCCATATAGATGAATTATGAGAAAAAAGAAATCTCTCTAGAAGGACATGGTTCAACAATAAGAGTTAAATCACCAAATGTAGCTCTGGAACCTGGGAGTCTATGACCCCAGTCACAGGGCTGAAAGTAACCAGAGGTAGCCATGTCTTGGTGACAGAAGATAAGTAGAGAGGGGATAGCACCCCTTCTATACATAGAAGCCAAGCAGAATGAAGTGAAGTGAAGAATGCTGAAGGAATGAAAGAGAAATAAAAGCCACCAGTGCCTGCTATCTTCCACTGTCACCAACACTTCAATCAAAGATGCTGTACTTTGTGTCAGTGACAGAAGATTATGCTACTGAACTAGAAATCATTTCATGAAATGCCTAGGAATAAAAAAAAAAGAGAGAGAGAGAGAGAGAAAGTTTATTTCAAATAAAGCTATGTAGCAAGAAAACAAAAATGCAAATCAAAAAAATTTCAGAGAAAAATTCTCCCAGGGGAAAAAAATTGAAACAGAAGGAATCTATAATATGACACTTGAATCTGAATTAAATAAGCACTCAAACACTCAAAAAAGTACTTGAGATATTAAAAAAAAACAGCTATCTTCAAAAATTAAGAAAAGAAATGCAGGGGGAAAAGAAGGAGCAGGAGGTGGGAGGTGGAGAGGGGCTGAGGGGGAGGGGAAGGAAGGAGGATGTGGGGGAAGGAGAAGGGCGATAGCAATGAGATTTGACTAAACAAAAAACTGAAGAACAAATTCCATATGACAAAGACACTATCCATTAAAACTGAAGATGCATCACAGAGAACTTCTCTATGCTCATTGTAAGAGTATGAACTATACATATATTTTGGACAGCAGTTTGGCATTATCTATTAGTGTCTAAGGTGTCATGCTCCCACATTCAGCATTTGAAGCTTTAGCATCGGCATATTCTAGAGCAGGGATCTGCAAATCATAGCCCACTGACCAAATCTAACTACCTGATTTTGTAAGTAAAAGTTTATTGTAACAAAACTGTGTCCCTTTTTTTTTTTTTTTTTAATGTGTTGTCTTTGGCTGCTTTTGTGAAAAGGGAAGAGTTGAGTAATTGCAAAATGGAGCCCACAATGCTGAAAATATTTATAACTTTATCATTTGTTGTAAAAATTTGCTGATAGCTAGCCTAGAAAGACCTTTGTCTGTATGAAGAAACATGTATGAGAAAGTTTATAGTAAAAAACTGAAAACACCAGTAGAACAGTCAACTAAATTGGGAGTATTCAACAGGCTACTATAGAACAGAGAAAAGGAAGCAGATGTGTACAACAATAGGAATGAATCTCTCCAAATAAACCGTTGAGTGAAACGAAGGAAGTATGAACATGGTGTTTCCAACTGTGTCAAGGTTAAAGCATATGCAGCTGAACTGAATGGAGTCTATGGGATCATACACATAAAATAAAATGTAAAAGTAACATATGGGACAGGTCAAGTTGTTCACTTGCTTATCCTTAGGGAGAGGGAGAAAACAGTCTCAGCTGCTCTCACAAGGAGTTTCATGGGTACTGATCTTATTTTCTTTCTTTAAATGGATGGTGTGTCCAAAGATATTTACTTAATTGTCATTTGCATAGTGACTTTTTTAATTAAAAAAAAATCACTTCATTTGATTTTTTTTTTTTTTTAATTAAAACAAGTCAGGAAATGACAGATGCTGGCGAGGATGCGGAGAAAGGGGAACCCTCCTACACTGTTGGTGGGAATGCAAGCTGGTGCAGCCACTCTGGAAAACAGCATGGAGGTTCCTCAAAATGTTGAAAATAGAACTGCCCTATGACCCAGCAATTGCACTACTGGGTATTTACCCTAAAGATACAAACGTAGTGATCCAAAAGGGCACGTGCACCCGAATGTTTATAGCAGCAATGTCCACAATAGCCAAACTATGGAAAGAACCTAGATGTCCATCAACAGATGAATGGATCAAGAAGATGTGGTATATATACACAATGGAATACTATGCAGCCATCAAAAGAAATGAAATCTTGCCGTTTGCAACAACATGGATGGAACTAGAGCGTATCATGCTTAGAGAAATAAGTCAAGCAGAGAAAGGCAGCTATTATATGATCTCCCTGATATGAGGAAGTGGTGATGCAACATGGGGGCTTAAGTGGGTAGGAGAAGAATAAATGAAAGAAGATGGGATTGGGAGGGAGACAAACCATAAGTGACTCTTAATCTCACAAAACAAACTGAGGGTTGTTGGGGGGAGGGGTTTTGGAGAAGGGGGTGGGATTATGGACATTGGGGAGGGTATGTGCTTTGGTGAGTGCTGTGATTCACAGACCTGTACCCCTGGGGATAAAAATATATGTTTATTAAAAAAAAAATCACTTCAGGTTCCAAATCAATTATCATCAGCTTTTTAGCAAGAGCAAAATTATCGAACACATTATATTATTTCCTCAGATTATTTTTTCACTCTGTTTAACCTACATACCATTTACACTGACACAGACATTTTTAATAGTTTATTTGTTACATGTTTCTGAAAGAATTAGTTGGATATAGATCTGCGCGCGCGCACACACACACACACACACACACACACTCACTATTATATTCCATATACTTACAGAGAATAAAGAAGAACACAGTGGATGTTATATGACTAGGGTTAAACGCTCTTGGTTAGGTCATTGCTCTGTTCCCTGGTCAGTTAAGTGATCCCTAAATTATTCTATCATCTCAAAGTTGTTACTTGTAAAATGGGAATAATAATAATCTCTTTCTTTTTAGTGTGTATAACTTTAAAAATGCTCTGTAGTCATTTGTATAAATAGTACTATCAATGTCATTTTCACAGTCCAGCATGTGATGTCTGTACATCTTTGTTTCAGGTTGTATAGCACACCAGGCAACATTGACTTCTGGCCTGCCCTCATGGTTGAAGACCTGATCCCTGGCACAAGAGTGGGACCAACACTTATGTGCCTGTTTGTTACCCAGTTTCAGCGGTTAAGAGATGGAGATAGGTAAAGATTTGTCTTCTATTTGTAAAAGATAATGAAATAAGTTTTTTTGCCCCCAAATATAGGTATACAATAACATTAAAAGTGTAATTCCCTGCTTTCTATGATTTAAAATGTTTTGAATATGAGCAATAACAAATAGTAGCTGGTCACAGAATTTTTATGACTACTGATACCAGATAATGTTCCTTTTTATAAATTTTTATGAATCTTTGTAAAAAAATAAGAAATAGATTGTCTAGAAAAGGCATAGAAGTCAGTGGCTAAAAGCATGCACTAGACTCATTACCATGTGTTTACATCTGGGCACCCCTACTTGCAACTATTTAACGTTAGGACACATAACACCTGAAACCTGTTGCCTCATCTGTAAAGTTTGATTAACAGTAGTACCTAGGGCTCATAAATTGTGGCAACTGTAAATGATGTTGGCAGTGTAAAAGTTGACAGCTGGCCTGCAGCTCTGTGCCTTCATCTTCATGGAAGATTTGTTGACCCAATACCAGACCTCCTGGCAAAATCTGTGCTAAGGGCATTTACTAGTGAAATGATAACTGGGAATTCTTCCTAAAAATCTCTTGGTTTGTCTAAAGTGTTTATTGTAACTCAACTTGAATTTATGAAATTATGGCAGACAGCTGGCAGGAGATGTAAGTTCATGTAATATCTTTCTTGCAAGGCTAACCAAGTAAAAAAACTAAGAAAACTGAAAAACTAATCATCCCCCACTGGGTTGGCATAGGACACACAATTAGCTCTCTTCTCTTACTTGAACCAAATGTGTTCCAAGTACTTGCTGTATCTTCTGAATCATTAGTATCGTCTTGAGTAAGGGCTAGGATTCTTGTGAACCTGTTTGACAATTTGACCTTTTGTATTATTGCATAGGTGATATATATATATGTCCTATATATATCTCATATATAGGACTTAAAACACTGCCTAGAACTTAGTTTTTAATTAAAGTTCTACTAAAAATTATTCTTTACTTAAAATTTTTCTTCCCAATCTCTTCTACTTATGAATTATATTATAAAGAAAGTAGGAACAGCTTTAATTCCTTTTATTGCACATTGGCAAACATTCATAGTACAGTATTTCATTTTTATTTTTATAAATTAGTTTTAGCACTCTGGATTTATTGCAACACATAGTTGGTCTAATATGTTTAATTGATAATAATTTAAGAATATATATAGTTAAAAACTAAACAAATTTGGGAAAGCTTTTGTTTTTTGGAGTCAACTGTCTTCCCCATTTGTATTAGTTTACTAGGGCTACCATAACAAAGTCCAAAGACTGGGTGACATAGACAACAAATGTCTCGCAGTTCTGGAGTCTAGATCAGGGTTGGGAGTGTTGGTCCCGACTGAGGCCTCTCTCCTTGTCTTATAGATGGTCAGCTTCTCTCTTTCTCTCCAAATGGTCTTCCCCCTGTACTTGTCTGTGTCCATATTTTATGACCTTAATTCCCCCACGACATTCTAATGACTTATTTTTACTTGACTATCTCTTTAATGGACCTATCTCCAAATAAAGTCACATTCTGAAGTACTGGGCGGCTAGGATTTCAGAATATGAATTTTGAGGGGTCACAAGTCAGCCCATATACCATGAGTGGCTACAGTCTTTTCCTTTCTATCATGTGTTGTATGCCTACATGAGAAAAGTGTTTGGCATATGGTACTGAAATATTTCCTGAAGGAATGAACAAAGGTTCACTTTAATAGTGTTTTTTTTTTAATTGTATCATTTCATTTGAAACCAAATGTGTTCATTCTAATTACCCAATAGATATAATAAACTAGTGTGTATTAATAATTACAAAGCAACATTTCCCTTTTAGGCAAACATGTCAATATTAAATTGTTTCGGTAATTCCTAAGGCCCATTTATAGAATTTTAGATTAGGAGCTGTGCTTTTTAAAAACCTTTTAAAACTTTACAAAGCTTTAGTTTGAATCATTTTGTAAAACTTGAATATAAAGTGATAGTTCAAAGCCATGGGATTTAAGAACTTTATACAAATTGGAGGCAATTCAAACATGCTTAGTTGGAGAACAAACATAATCCTTTCCATATGCTTCGCTTTTGCTGAGCTTTTCTTGCTATTATCACTGCTCTGCACACAGCCCAGTGCAGTGTTCTGCCGGAGACCTCACTCTGCACCTCTCCTTGCTGATCCCCAGGTTCTGGTATGAGAACCCCGGGGTGTTCACTCCAGCACAGCTCACTCAGCTGAAGCAGGCATCACTGGGCCGCGTGCTATGTGACAATGGTGACAACATCCAGCAAGTCCAGGCTGATGTCTTCGTAAAGGCACAGTACCCGCAGGATTACCTGAGCTGCAGTGAGATACCGCAGGTCGATCTGCGAGTGTGGCAAGACTGCTGTGAAGGTCAGTGAGGATACCATTGCCCTGTCTGGATCTGCATGTTTGCGTGCTTGTGTGATTTCTAACATCAAAGACTATGCTCCTTCAACCTAGGTGCACGGAGGAAAACACACGAGAGCAGATCTTCTTCCTTTTAGGAATCAGACGGACTTTGGAGAAGACAATGGGAAGACTAAAGGTTCCACCTCCCAGCCTCCTCCATTTGGGTCCAATCTCCTCAGACTGAGTGGTCGGAGGGGTTTGACAGGAAGGGAGAGGCCCAGCAGAGTGGGGTAGGGAGTGGGGGAGGCCTGGGAGAGCAAGAAGGACCCAGCGGAATGGGCTGGGCCTTGGTGATGAATTTGGTCTTGTTCTCCCTGCCCTTCAGATGACTATGACAAACATCAAACTCCAGTAATTTGGTACTGTATATACCTGCTTCCTGGGGGTCAGCTGACCATAAAGAGGAGAAAAATAATCATAGTAGCTCAGTTAATTTAGACTATTTAGTCTCCATATAATGTTGCACCCATGCTCATTGGAAACTTGGGGATGTCTTGATAGAGTTAGAGAACTTTCTCTAGTGATACAACATAATTTGCCACATCTGCCATATCACCTATTATGAGCCAAACTCTACCTAAGGTGCTTTGTATGCATCTAGTTTGCCACCACATTACCTCTTAAGAAATATGGCTCTATTCTCCTTTAATAAATGAAGAGAATATGGCTTGAAAGTGTCAGATAACTTGGAGTAAGTGGTAACCTATGGCTAGGGAAAGGATCTATGTCAGCTGACACCTAAAAATGAACCAAGAGCTTGATGGTTTTGAGAAGAACATGCTATGGTTCCACATATGAGTATGATACCACACTTGTGTCTTTTCTGCCTTTACCAACACATGGGCCACAGTGGCCTCATGCCTGCCACATTTAGAGGCTATTGACATGGGGAGCTCTGATGTTCTCTAAGAAGAAAAATGCAGCTGCAATGATAGAAGTAGTAGTTGGCATTCACAGGAGAGGGGATGTTATTAGCCCCCAAACATTCCTGAGTGGGAAAAGCAAGTTCTAGAAATAGGAGAGAATGTTGAACCAAAACCACAGTGACATCTGAGTTGCAGTTTCCTTTTTTCTCTATGGTGGGTTTTATGGGACAGAGAAGAAAGTCATTTAGTACTATGAGGAGGAGGTATACTTGTCCTCACCTCAAATTCTTGGTGAATTATGGCCAGAAATAATGAAATATTTCCATATCTCCAAAATGAGACTCAGAGAGGCAATGTGAAAAACAAGATGAATGGCAAGTAGTAACACTCCTTTTGCTTTTTTTGCAGTCTTGAGACTGGGCATTGAGCCCACTGAGTGGAGGAAAAAATAGATGGGATGGCAGGGTGTGGGCCACGATGAAAATAGCTGTGCTCTGGATGGAAGCAATGATTCGAGTCCAGGAAGCAAAAGCTGTGGTCCCATTATGCCCACGTATGCCTTTTCTAGGTGCTCACACCACCAACCCTGTGGTAGGTGATTCATATATAACACCTACTGACCTCATAATCTTTATGAGTCTTTCAAGGTGGGTATCATTGTCCCCACTTCACATATGAGGAAAATGAGATTCCTGGATGATAACTACATATTCTGAGGTTCCCCAGCTGTGATTGAAACCTATATATAGGCAACCTGAAAGCCTCCGCTCTTTTCTCTGGGTGCACAGTCTCCTTTGAGCACCCGTAGGACAGGGGCATGGCACAGATAGTGAGCAGCCACCAAATGAAGGCACCCAGCCTCTTCTACCCTCCTTCTCCTTCAGTCCTGTGGCTCCAATGTACTATCAAATTCAGACATCTCAGGACCCAGAGGAAAGATCTTCTCATTACTTAAATTGTAATGCATTTGTTATTGGTGATATTTGTTTTGGAAAATGCATGGGAAAGATTTAACAGGCAAGGGGAGGAGGGAATCTTGAATATGTGAAGCAATCTTATTATTAAGAGTCTAATTTGTGGTCTTGAGGAATAATAAAAATTCTTTTTCTTTGATAGTGTCTCAAAAAATAAAACAAAACAAAAATCCCTGGAAATTAATTAACCAATAGTAAACATTTACCAAGAAGTTAGATAGAAAAATGAAGTGTCTTTAATGGCACCGTCATTCTCAAAATCATGTTTGGCTACCTGGCAGCCTATGTCTTCCTTAATACAATGCTCAGAAGTCATTTTGGGAACAAAATCACCTAAGGATACAAATACACCTCAGGATACAAATAAATCATACTAAAAGGAATCTGAACATGTCTATAATGAGAACCATTGTAAGCAGATGCAGATTTTATTTTTCTTTGTACTTTCTGACCAAAAGTATATTTTTTCCAGAAAACCTAATTAAAAGACATTCTTTAAACTGAGAGACTTTATTTTTTAAAAGATTTTATTTATTTGAGGTGAGAGTGAGTGAGCAAGAGAACATGGGTGAGGGGAGGGAGGGGGAGAGAGAAGCAGACCCCTCACTGTGCAGGGAGCTTGATGCAGGACTCTATCTCAGGACCCCAGGATCATGACCTGAAGATAAGGCAGACGCTTAACTGACTGAGCCACCCTGGTGCCCCTAAAATGAGAGACTATGAATAAAGATAGTTAGTAACTACTCAAAAATGGACCACTTATTTATGGCAGACTTTCTTATACCTCCCAATTAACAGCAGCATGCAATTACTTAGGGGAAGATAGAATGATTCATATCACTTTGTAGATTGTTGGTCTGTAATTTTCCTTAGCTGGCACATCATAGTTGTCCAAATTAACTGGAGTCAGAAATTCTTGTATTAGCCACATTGTATCCACCTCTCAAATCTGAAGTTGTTAATTTCTTAAAGCATTAAGGGAAGTATTGAATGGAGGTATTAATGGACCTAGAAATCACTGTCTTTACTAATCACTATACTTATCTTACCCATGTTCCCATTCCTGTTGAAGAATTCTTCACCATTCTCTGATAATCTCATTCTTAAGTGATTTAATTATTTTAACTTTCATTGTCTTAGAGAAAAACATAGAGCTTGATTTGGAATTTAACAGTCACTCCAAGCAATCTTAGTGTCTTATCTTTATTAGAAAGAAAGGTATTATCAATCTGACTCTCAACTAAACTGTATATGTCATTTTTTTATTTTTTATTTTTAAAAGAATTTATTTATTTGACAGAGAGATCACAAGTAAGGAGAGAGGCAGAGAGAGAGAGAGAAAGAGAGAGAGAGAGGAGGAAGCAGGCTCCCCGCTGAGCAGAGAGCCTGATGCGGGACTCGATTTGAGGACCCTAAGATCATGACCTGAGCTGAAGGCAGAGGCTTAACCCACTGAGCCACCCAGGTGCCCTATATATGTTAATTTATTTTATTTTATTTTATTTTTTTATATAATTTTTTATTTTTTATAAACATATATTTTTATCCCCAGGGGTACAGGTCTGTGAATCACCAGGTTTACACACTATATGTTATTTTTAAAGAAGAATTTTTTCAAGACTATTTCTTCAGTTCCGTTTCCCATAAATAATAGCCTGCTTGTTAGTACTGATTATCAGAAGTTCCAAATTTAAATTTAACTACAACAAAAATTCTCTCTTAAATGCATAAATACATTGAAATGAACTCTTAATCTTTCTAAAAATATAATATTATAAATTAAATTGAGTTTTGAATAATGGTACTTTATTGTTTTTTGTAGATAGAAGGCACAAGATCTAAAAGATGGACATGCAACAGACATGTATGTTCACTTAGAAAGCTTTATTGCTGTATGTTTGTGTAGGCAGTGAAGTGGTGGAGTATCTTAGGGTATTAAGGAGTGGGACTTTGTTTTCATTTTGCATGTCATTTATCACATTGTGTTATCCATTTATGTTTGATTCATACCACTGTATAAATATCCCCAAGTCATCCCATTTATATATATTATTAGGTCAGAATATGTCCAGATATAACTTTTCTTAACTCAGTCTCAAACTTTGTGAGCAATTTCAATTCACAAATTTATACTTTTCTTTAACAAAGGGGTATGTGAATCTCATATTCCTTAATTATATATTCTTTAAACATTGTATAATTTATATATATATATATATTTTTTTTCTTTTGAAATATCCCTGAGTATTAGGCCTAAACAGTTTACCCTCCAAATCTCTTTCCTTGTCCTTCTTATTTCAACCTCTTATATTTTTGCTGAACGTTCTAATTATTTTTCGCACGTGGCCACTAATATCAAATTCACTAATTTCAGTCTCCGTAGGAACCATCCTCCTTTTAAATTCCTCTGTTTAATTTCTTAGCTCCAGCTTCATCTAATTAAGGTTTAGGAAGTTTTTCTCTGCAGCATTTGCCATGTCTTAAATTCCTCCTTCATAATTCTCTGCCTTTCCCATACTATGGGGCGTGCTCTGACTTTCCTTGGCTGTCAGTCTCCTGGAATGGGCAGTTACTTTTCCTCTATTACATCATGGGGATTCAGGTCTGGTTGTTGACATTATTTCCGTGGCAAAAAACCTCACAGAAGGTTTATATCAGCCCCTCGCAGGTGAGGGCAGGAAGATAGCCTTTCTACCCAGTTCATTCTCCACCTTCTGAGAAGTTGAGACCCCTAGCACGGCCTGAAGGCAGAAGCTATCAGGGAAACCACAGAAATCTAGACATCAAGTCCTTCCAGAGCTAAGCTGCCTCCAGTCTTCTTCCCTGGCTGGGTGGTTCCACAGGTGTTAGGCTCCCTTGAGAGCACTTGGCCTAACTATTTCCCAGGACCTCAGTTCAGCCTTCTCTTGGCCCCCAAACCTACACTGATCTGCAGATCCCAGGCAGCACAGCTTGCCCTGGAGAGTCCTGAACCCGAGACTGGGAGCCCAGAGGAAGACATATCTTCCACACAGGGGAATCCCTGCAGTTCCTGTGGTCTTGAGATGAGGCATCTACCACCAGGCCAGGCAGGCACTTTTCTTCCTGCTTTTTGTTGAGCTGCATCCTGATCCAGGTCTAAGCTCTCTGGGAAATACCTGAGCTTTCCTGTGTGGCAGTGTTAACCAGAAGATGTGGTTGCTGAAGGTCATGGGGGTTCCTGTTTAATCATTTGATGCTCTCTCTTGTGTGGACTAAAAATTTACTGAAGCAAGCTGTGGGAAAACTAGTTTTGATCTGAAGCTAGGGTAGGACCTGGAATTCAGTTACAAAACATTGGTTTCTTTGAAGATTAAAAGCATTCTTGCATAGAACCTTACGAGTTCCCACAAGGAAAAAGCAAAACACATTTTAACTGTTTACTAGATCTTTCATGCTCCCTCCTCTTCTCTTGTCTGGGAATATATAAATCCCATGGGCTCTAAGCCCATGAAGCCCATGGTTTTTTTGGTTTTGTTTGTTTGTTTGTTTGTTTGATGGTTTTTGGTTTTGTTTTTGTTTTTAGAGAGAGAGAGAGCATGAGAATGAGTGTGAGGGAAGGGAGAGGGAGAGAGTCTCAAGCAGGCTCAGGTCATGATCTCAGGGTAGTGGGACTAAGCCTGTGTGGGGCTCTGTATTCTGCAGGAAATCTGCTTGATACTGTCTCTCTCCTCTCTCTCTGCACCTTGCCCTGCTTGCTCTCCCCCCCTTTCTCTTTCAAATAAATAGTTTTTAAAAGTAAAAACAAAACAAAACAAAACAAAAAAACACACAGTGATTCTCCAAAAATTTAGGAAAACTTCATAGACATCTTGTTTGTTCCATTTTGTCCTTACCCACTTCATGATTTTTGTCTTATGAGTTTATTTCTCTGCTCAGCTTCTGTATTTGACACATAGATTTAAACCACCTGCTGTGTTGACTCTGATTCTGTCAATATGAGCAAACTGCAACTAAGTATGTGTGAAAGAATCTAAAGACAATTGGATGCCATGTACCAGGATGACCTCCTTCTGCAATAAGTTCTAGAACTTGTTCTAGAACTCCTGGTTTGATTTCTTTGTTGGACCAAACAGCAGTCCACTGGAAGTCACTAGAGGAGCCTGTAATTTGCACAGGTGCTCCTACAAGTAGTACCAGAGAATGGGCAGAGGCAAAGTGGGAGCTCTGTGCTGGTTCTGGATACAAGCTTGCATGAAGCAGATGCCTTTGGTACAAGTGATAAGGCAGAAAACTAGGATACTTATGAGTTAGCCTTTAAATACAGCACTCAAGTGATTAATATTGGTAAAGATTAAAGAAACAATATTCTAATTCAAATCATGGAAGATTCTAGTCAAAGATTATTTTACCTACTGTTCATGAGGTTTCTGTTTTCCTGAGTACATAGGAAAATGTTTTTCTGTCAACAATGTGTCTGTTTATATTATGCCAAAACAACTTACAGGTTGATTAAAAGTACATAGAAGCTTTAGACCAGTTTGTGGAGATAGTTATCAGATGAATACATTGCTTAATTTGGTATTATTCTTATTTCAACCAACAGAGAAGTAGTAATTCAATGCCATAAGTATGTGTTAGGAAACAGTCAAGTTCTTATGAAAAATATGGAGAAAATGATGAAGAACAAACAGAAGTTCAGAACAGAGCCTTTGCTATGGAAGTTATCTTATAAGCAACAGGTATTCAAAGTATTGATTGAGTTGATTTGGTTTTAAAGAAAAGATAACTTGAAAACCTAACAAGGGTTGTAATTAAAAAGAAGATCACAGTGATCAAAATAGCAAATGACACAATGAATGAATTTAATAAGTAGGAATTTTATTGCACATAAGATAATGCAAGATTTCTCAGATTTTTAGATTTAATATATCACTTGACATAATTTATAAAGCAGGAAGCATTTCATATTACATGTCTGTGTTCTTTTTCTCCCTTAGCTATCTTAGTTATAGGCCTTCAGAGTGAGAGATAACCTGAGAGATCATTTCATTTGAAGAAAACAAAAACAAAAACAACAAAAAAAATAAAAAACCCACTTCATTTTAAGATTAGGAAGAAAAAATTGAAAAAGTCTAAGTAACTTGCCCTCACTATTTATTAGCAGGGCTAGGGATGGAATGCAGACTTCTCAATTCCATGTCCAGGTTTTATTTCTGTTCTTCCTTATCTTACCTTTTAATGTCATAACTAGTTTTCTTTTCTCTATACTTTCCATAATCTCCAAGTCCCTTTTACCTGAGATAAATATGGGAATTCTTCTTTAGCTGGTTGATGTTCCTTTTAGAATCCTATGCTAACAAATTGTAAATGTAACACTCTTGACATTTTACCATCAATTTAAACTAATTTTTAGTATCATTTAATGAATAGATCAAGAGTCTTTGCATAATATTATAAACATCACAGATGCAACTAATAATATTCACAAGTTCTTATTACCAATCTACTTATTTCAGAGAGCTTTATAATTGGCACATTTGTTTGCACTGTAGATCAAATAAATCAGACTCTACTGATAAAATTGATTCTACATAGAGCATAAAACATTTCTTTGAGTGTCAGAAAATGATTTACTCTCCAATCATGTCATTTTCATTTCATTTAGAAATGAAAAATAACACCTAATGCAGGTGATATATTAAGACCCCATGCCACTTGATTAAATAAAACTTCTTTTAGATAAAACAATTTCACAAAGAACCAACAGATGCATATTTTCTACTGGGGTTTATGGAGCCATCTGGTCTTGCAATTTCCAGCTGCATAGTTTACATTAAGTTCTGTCTTTAAAACATCAAGTAATTTTAAATACAGTATATTTTATATACAAATGTAAATATATTTATGTTTACTCTTGACTTTAGTTCAAATAAATTGTGCTTATGTTTGTAAACTAATGAAAGTTTAATTTCTTCCATAAGAGACTGATTTTATTACCACAATATTTCATGATGTTATGGCTGTTTCATACTTAACTTATAAAATGCCTTCCAAGTATTACTAAAGAAGTAAGATTTCAGCAACTCCTATAAAGCTTTAATGAACCAATTAATTTGCAACAGTGTTCTCAGGTTTGTCTTTGAAAGTAGTTGCTATTTTTAATAGAGCACCATAGGACATCTCCCACTCTCCTTGGTTCTGTAAGTACATAATATCTTATATGTACTTATATATCAAAAACAGGATAAAGGGCACTAAATAGCCCTGAAATGATACAAAATTGATGTGTTTAAATGGTGATACCATTAATGAATCAAACTCTACTGATAATGTTGACTTTACGTGTGTGTGTGTGTGTGTATATCTATATCTATCTATCTATCTATAAATATATAAAATAAAACATTAGCTATTAAATGAAATCTCACAAGTTCTGAGGATATTGTGTTATCTTCCAAATACAGCATCCTTTTTTAATTTACAATCTATGACATCCCAGTAGGAAAAAACTTTCCCATTCTAGAGGCAGGTTGTTAGGGTGCCTGGGTGGCACTCTTGATTTCTGCTCAGGTCATGATTTCAGAGTCATAAGATAGAGCCCTGTGTCCAGCTCCACACTGGGCCTGGAGTCTGTCTATCTTTCTCCGACTCTCCCAACACCCCCTGATGCTCGTACTCTTTCTCTCTCTTTAAAAAAATCAAATTTAAAAAATTAAAAATTTAAAAAAAGAAGTAGGTTGCTAATAAGCACAGTTTCATTAAGTTGTTTAAGTTAGGAAAAGGTCTTTTAATACCAAAAATTGATTTATGATTCTTTTTAGTATTACTATAAAGTTTAAAAATTCTCATTATATTTAGAATTATTAGTGTTTAAATATTGACATTGATAACTAGTGAAATTTCTTTTCAAATATGCTGCCATGAAATATAAAGTACCTAGCAATAAAGACAGGATGTATGCCTTGCAGATCACTAGGGAAATAAAATCAACAATATAGGAACTAACTAATGAAGCATAAGCAAAAATTAAAGAAAGCTAGTAAGACTCAGATGTAGTTGAAGTTTCAGTGTATTAAGAGAATTATTAAATGTAGAAAAAATTCTTAGATGTATCCAAACATAGTTTCAATTCTACCTCATTACAAGAGATATACTTAAACAAGAATGTTTAGAATGATCAAATATAGAACAATAGGTAAAACTAAGCTGGGCACACAAAGAGATAGAAACATGAGTGGCAAAAACAATATTTTTAAAAGTAGAAGTTAAGAAAGAAAAAAATTAATGGACATGGGTCTACTTTCATTTCACAATCTGTATGTGTCATTTTAGAAACTCTCATGCGTCAAATAACAACATCTATTTAGCACACTTTAATGGAAGTATATTTGAATATTTTAATGATATCACTTTATAAGAGATGTATCCAACTTTGTGCCCTATAAACTAGAATTAACTTTATTTTAAAATATCCTTAGAAAATGCTGAAAAGTTGACTATATGTCATGTCGCAAGGAAAACTGAAATTCTTACAAGGAAAATTGACATACAACATTCTCCATTCAACTAGTCTAAAACTAAATGATTAGATTTAAAATAAAATTGTTACTTAGACATTTTTTAAAGATTTTATTTATTTGAGAGAGAGAGAGAGCATGAACAGGGGGAGGGCAGAGGGAGAGAGAGAGAAGCAGACTCTCTGCTGCAGGGAGCTCGAGGAGGGTCTTGATACCAGCAGCTCCTGAGATCATACTTGAGCCTAATGCACTCGATTAACCAACTGGCCACCCAGGCACACCTATTTAGACATTTTTAAATCATTTTAACAAATATTTTGTCAGGGGCGCCTGGGTGGCTCAGTGGGTTAAGCCGCTGCCTTCGGCTCAGGTCATGATCTCAGGGTCCTGGGATCAAGTCCCGCATCGGGCTCTCTGCTCAGTAGGGAGCCTGCTTCCTCCCCTCTCTCTCTCTCTCTCTGCCTGCCTCTATGCCTACTTGTGATCTCTCTCTGTCAAGTAAATAAATAAAATCTTAAAAAAAAAATATTTTGTCAGGGAGGTAATGAAAATTAAGTGGGATATTTCGTTAAGTATTAATATTTATATTATAGTACTTTAATATAAACTTACATTCAGATATTTTAATAATAAATTAAAATTTGATGGAATATTTTTTTTAATTTTTATTTTTTTATTTTTTAAAAACATATATTTTTATCCGCAGGGGTACAGGTCTGTGAATCACCAGGTTTACACACTTCACAGCACTCACCAAAGCACATACCCTCCCCAATGTCCATAATCCCACCCCCCTTCCTCCAAACCCCCTCCCCCCAGCAACCCTCAGTTTGTTTTGTGAGATTAAGAGTCACTTATGGTTTGTCTCCCTCCCAATCCCATCTTGTTTCATTGATTCTTCTCCTACCCACTTAAGCCCCCATGTTGC
>NC_081559.1:118839856-118858093 GCF_022355385.1 Mustela nigripes | reverse complement strand
GATGGATTTTCAGGTGTTTGCAATCTTTAGATAAGCTATCTAGCTGATCTCTGGCTAGCTGAAGTAGTCTCAGCCTGCTACTTCTCCACAATCTTGACTCCTCCTTCTGATGTAATATTTTTAATTAAAATTTTAGTTTGTTAGGGCTGCCATGACAAACTATTCCAGGCTACACTTGAACAATAAACATTTATTGCTTGAACAATAAACATTTATTGTTCCACCATTCTGGAGGACAGAAGGATTGTTGGTATTGCGGGATTGGTTTTCTTTGAGGTCTATGAATGAGAATCTGTTCCTTGACTCACCCTGAGCTTCTGGCGGTTGCTGGTATCATTCGCTTGCCTTGGCTTCTCCTGTGTTACCCCTTTCAACCCTCATTATCACATGGTTTTCTAGCTTTGTGTGTATCTGTGTTTAAGCTTCTCCTTTTTATGAGGACAGCAGTCACATTGGATTAGGGTCCACCCTATGCCAGTGTGAGCTCTTCTTAACTAGATACATTTGCAATGACCCTTTTTCCAAATTAGGTTGCATTCTGAGGTTCTGGGGGTTAGGACTTCAACATATGAATTAAGGGGAAGCACAGCTCAGACCATAAAAATGTATTTGTGTTGTTTCAAACCACCATGTTTGCAGTCAGTTATTGCACTGCAATAGATAATGCAATTGCAAAGTAGAAAGAAATTGGAATGCAGGTAAGAGTATGAAGAAATATGAGTGGTTTCCTGCTGTCATCCCTCCCTTCAAAACAACTGTGGGCACAGTTCAGAATTGCTCACTAATTCAGATGAAACACTATTTAAAGATAGAGAATGTTAGTTCCTCCATAGGAACTAGGAATTAAGAATTATATTTGATAGTTACACAAATAACAACATAAGACAATAGCATTGAATAAAGCTGATCTCAGAGTCTCCCCCAAACATAAAACATTTTTGAATGAAACATAAAACATTTTTATGTTTCATTAAATTGTTATTTGTACTTCTTCCCCTTTTCTCTTCTTGCCAGCAAATGAGAAGTGCTAAAATGTTAAGAAACAAGGGTTGACCATAACTTAAAAACAAAGTGTTATATATTTTTGTCAATTTTTAAGCCTATCATCATTTTATTTTTAAATTTATTTGACAGACAGAGATCACAGGCAGGCAGAGAGAGGGGAAGGAAAGCAGGCTCCCCGCTGAGCAGAGAGCCCAATGCAGGGCTATCCCAGGACCCTGGGATCATGACCTGAGCCGAAAGCAGAGGCTTAACCCACTGAGCCACCCAGGCGCCCCAAGCCTATCATCATTGATATATTTTTGGTATGTGGAATGCAGCATCAGGACCCTGATATTCCACAGTTGTAGTGTTTTGATCAATTTATGCAAACATGTATGTTTGAAGCTACTGTACCTTCAACTCCCCAACTTGAACTTGTTTACTCAAGTTTAATACTCAAGGAATGTCAGTCACTCCAACAAATCAGAATGTCCAGACCCATGACTAAAGCAGCTTGTTGTCTTCAGAATCTTTTGATTTCATTAAATTAATCATTAATGTCCAGGATTTCGTGTCCTGACATGTTTCCTTACCACGTGTCCATCTCTAGGCCAGACCAGATGGGGTCTATGTTTAGATATGAGTCATGGACATGATTGCAATCTACATACCCATTGAAATAAGCTTTCTTTTTTTCAGTACTCACTGCCAAACAGACTGACATCACGTTTCTACTAGTTTAATTTGACAATACCTTTAAATAGCAAGTTGTTGCTTTTATGCAAGTTCTGCAAATTGTTCTGTGCTATTTTCACTATAAAGAAATGTAAATGTAAAAAAATCCTGAAGTGTTTATACCAATTATTTTCAGGGAAATGTTTTTTAAGCTCATTTGGAATTGCCTTGAAAAACTGTCTACAAACACATTACCTTAAATTTTAATTCATTCAACAATATTTTTTGAACGTTAGTTCTATGAACAAAAGCATTTATAACTTTGACATTATGCAAAAGTTGCTTATGAACTAAATAAGTCAGTCATCTTATTCTCTATAAAGTTTTTTCCAGAAATAAAAGCGATGTTGAAGCTTAATCTGTATATGACATTCTTTCAGAATGTTTTACTTCCCTTAACTCATTTAATTCTCTCACCAACTCCATGAGATAAATTGTGTTATCATCCTCATGAAGAGATGAGAAAGTGGAGTCAATAAGTTTAAGTAGTTTATCCAAAGTAATATATTTCAAATGTGGAAAGCATGGTATAACCTAGAGTGAACCCTGCAATCAAACTCTTAAACACAGAAAATAACAAAGAACTAGATATTTTAAAATAATGATTTGGCCTGTTTGATTTCATTCACTCGTTCATTAAAATATTTATTTGTGTGGATCATGTGCAGGTGCTATACTATGGGATGGGGATCAACTGGTAGGTAAGACAGAGCCCTCCTTGCTGCTCTCTCCTTAGCCAATGAAGAATAGTAGACAGAGGTACAGAGTGCTGAGAGAATGTAATGAATTTCCTTCTGACCTGGTCCTCAGTTTAAGAAAGGCTTCTTAGAGATGGTGACATGACACCTGTGGTGTTTATTACTCAGGTGAGAGAGACCGAATGAAGTTGGAGCTGGATGGTTAGCCATGAGTGGTGCATTAGAGAGAAATGAGGCTGAAGACAGAAGAATGTGTGCACAGGGAAGGATTTCGTTTGACACAGTAAAGATCTAGGGCTTCATTCATAGTACAAAGGCTGAGGGATGGGTTGGGGGGCCAATTTAGGCTGTACTGGCTGAATGGGAAGTTATATGTATTCATGCATACACACATTGCATTATACTTCTTGAAAATGAGCCATATTGCTTTATCTTAATCCACATCTCTTACTGGTGTCTTCTTTTTTCTTTCCCCCACCCCAGGGAACAATTTTTTTAAAATTTAATTTTATTTTTTCAATGGCATCTTGAAGTAGTATCTGCTGTATTAACGTGCCTCCACTAAGTCATATGTAGACCAGAAATTTGACAGTATTTTTGAGCCAATATGAATTCAAGTAATCTCCTTTTATCTTCCACTCTAGATCTATCCATCCATCCTTCCACTCATTCATTCATCCAGTTAACAAATACTGGTACCATTATTCCAAAGTTGCACAAACCTCATATTCAGGAGTTTTGATCTTATTATTTCTATTTTTCTCATTCCTTGTTGTAGTGTAGCAGTTAAGAGGTTGGGCTTTTGAGACAATATATCTGGATTCAAATCCTGGCTCTTCCATAAAAAGCTGTAGTACCTTGGAGAAGGTAATGTAACCTCTTTTAGTTTCCTCAAGGTAACACTAGGAATAATAATACCCATCACATGTTATTATAAAGTTTCAAATTAATAATTGATGTTAGGCCTAAGAACAGAGTTTGAACAAGTGTAAATACATATTTATAAAAGATATATATGCATAGGTATAAAACCAAAGCATCTATCAAATTAACATACTGTTTCAATTCAGATGTTGTTTGCTTAAGAGCCAAACATTCAGCAATCAAATATGCTTTACCTCTTCAGCAATAACTAGGGATAAATACCAAATTGAATTAAAAAAAAAAAAGATGTCAGGAATAAAAAAACCTGTCACATTAAAAGAGATGCCTGGTCATTGCAACTCTAGTGAGTTGTTCACCTCACTCTCAGTGTTCATTCTCTGGTGGAACTAGGGTGTGGGGGAGTGATTCTCTGTGTTTCTGCTCCCTTATGTGCATCAATATATACCTGCTACATTACAAATACAACTAACTCTTTGCTTTTGGGATTTATGTATATGACCTTGCATATTCTATTGGCACTCTAAAATAAATTCTAAAGTTCTATCTTCCTAAAAGAAGAAAGACAATAGATAATGTGAGTTGACTTGCAGCCCCCTTTCTCTATATTCTTTCCTTTTTATATGAGGATTAAAAGGTATAATATCTGGCTTAACTGGAAATGCTGTGTTTTTCCACTTACAAACTCTTTAAAACCAAGAACCATGCCTTACTCATTTTTTATTTTCCCTACACTGCTTAGTCTAATAACTTAGTTTAGGAAGTTCCATATATTTATTGACACAAATTATATACTCTTCAGAAATAGAAAAATTAAAATAATTTAAAAAATAATTAAAAATTAAGTTTTATTACAGGAGTGAAACCCATATGTGTTAGTTTTTTTCTTTTTGTTTTCATTTCTATTTTTTCTCACCCAGATCTGCAAATACTTATGGATTATTGATTATTGATAAGGTGCTACGTTAAAGTAATTGTGTAAAAGTAGGCATGTATAGGTCTGTTAGTAAACTACATAACTTTATCTATAATGTCTCAAAAATACATTTTCAGAAGTTACAACTGCAACATTTTCAGCAGCGTGTATTTCCCATGAGTTCATGGGCAAATCTTGCCCAGTGAGGTAGTTCGTCATTGCCCCAGTTTTACCTCCCTTCCTGAGGACTTCTCTGTCCCTGGGAAGAATTCTTGACTTTCATGTTCCTCCTTGATTGTCCAAAGTTTCCCACCTGTCCCCGGCCTCAGCCTACTGAAGTGAATCAGACTTTGGAATAACCCATTTCTTTCTGCTTACTTACATTTACTGTTTTAAATTGTTTAAATCATGACTATTTCTTATTGAAAACTGGGACAAAACAAAGGATAGAGGTAGAGTAAGAAAAAAGAAATAACTATAACAATGTTAGATACATCACTGCCACCATTTTAACATGTCATTTATTTTCTATTTGTTTTAATATTGGTAAGTTCATATAGAATAACAAAGTTTTATTTTTCTTTTGTGTCTAATTTTATAGCATTTGTAGCTTATTTTGTTATTGAAAATATCAACTTACATTTTATCCTCAGCTTTGCTTAACATTTTATCATGGAACATATTCCTCTTGATTTTAACTTACATATGCTAAGGTGATTGTGTAAGTTGTCATTACTTCCCCTTCTTGAGAAATAAGTTGCTATTGCCCAATACAAAATGCTATAGCATAATCCCTTGTTTTCCGCTAATTTATGCTGCCCAGTGTAACCTCTTAGATTCAAGTGCGTAGTGAAAAGCTCTGGGATGGTTATCACGTTCCATTTCAATCTGTTTTTCCCTCCAGCATTAAAAATTCTTCCCCTTTTTTTTTTAAGCTTTATATGTAGTAGTTTTACTATTTGGAAAGGTAGGTTCTATATCATTGTGTTTCTTCTTCTCAATATACCTGGTTTCCAATCCAACTTTTTTCAGATGAAATTTAAAGAACATTTGTTTTTATTGTTGTTTCATATTTATATAAAAAATTTCAGACCATTCTCATGTGTTTTTATTGTGGTGAAAAACACCACCACCATGGTTTACTATGCAAACCATTTTAAGTGTACAGCACAATAGTGTTAACTATATGCATATTGTCCCGTAAACATTCTGTCTACCATGTTTTTGTTTCTTTCCCCATTGTCAAGTCCTCTAAGTGAAAATAATGTACCCTGTGATCAGTGTCCTTGCTCAGATTCAGCTTGCTTTCCCTGTGGAGCCTCCACAGATTTTGTAAATTGTCTTGGTATCTCACCTGCTTTGGTAAAAACAGAGATGGAGTCATATGCAAAACCAGAAACCTGTAATTGAATTGACCAAGCAGCTATCCATTTCCCTTCTCAATTAAAGAGATACTCTAGATAGGAGGATGATGGCAATCTCACACAATGCTCATGTGGATACTTTTCCCCCACAGACTGTAGGAGTAGAGGACAGTTCAGAGCATTCACACAAGAATCTCGAAAGAAACGTTCTGCTCAGTACAGCTATCCTGATGAGAAAGATAAGAACTTAAGTGATCTACTCAGTAGGTATGTACAGAAATATTTAATTTCTTTGGGCTATTTATCATAGATTTATTTCAAATATGCAGTTTGAGGGTTTTTATAGAAACCATGACTGACTCATTTACATGTAGGATAAATTATACAATGATGAGCAAATAAGCTATGTGATAAATATGGGTTCCTTTTCACTCTGGAACATCATGTCCAGGGCAGTAATAAATACTTCTCAATAAAGTACAGAAAATTGCACATAATAAATGTTATTTATGATTCCTTAAATCACATTATGGATATTGCTGTTTTAAAAATTCTTTTCAAAAATGGGAAACTCAGCATATTGTTTGTAATGAAAGTAATAACATTTATCAAGTTTAGTTGATTTTAATTCATATATAGTGTATAGCAAGGAAAGTTTCATTTGTGACCAAAATGGGATATTTTTGAACCCTTAGAAAATTGAGAAATATCAATCTTACTCCTTTGAAATCTGTTAGGACTTCTCCTGTGACACTTATATACAAGCTTCATATGTAGTTACTTCCTTTTTTTTTTTAAATTTTTTATTTTTTATAAACATATATTTTTATCCCCAGGGGTACAGATCTGTGAATCACCAGGTTTACACACTTCACAGCACTCACCAAAGCACATACCCTCCCCAATGTCCATAATCCCACCCCCTTCACTTCTTTACAGAGTTCCTCCACACAATTGTCTTGGAAGTTTCTGAAAAGAGAAACAATGACTTGAGCATGGGTATATACAGTAGCTTCTTTTCACTGAGTAAATATTCAGTAGTTGCTTGTATAATTAAATTACCAAAACAAAAATAAAAATGTTGTAATTCACAGCCCCATAGGAGGGATACTATTGAAAACACTTTGTTACCACATGCTAGTAACTTGGCTTCACAGCAGGCTCCTAAGCATTATCATTCAGTCAAATTCAAAATATATTTTTGGAGTTCCTGCTCTCAGTCACAACTGAGAATTTGTGATGTATGTAGAAGTGAACAAGACATGGCCTTGTAAGATTTATAGTCTAGGAGAGAAAGTGGGTCATATGATAAGGGAGATGGGTGAAGGCTTCAGGCTCTGGCACAGGTTCACACCCTGTTTCCACTACTTCATGGACACAGGTTATGTAAAATTTCAGTCTCAGTTTCCTCAGCTGCAAAGTGGGCATAATCATACCTACCTTGTGCAATTATTATATTAGTAATGTATATATGTATATGTAAAGCACCTAATGGTGATGTGGGATGTAGTATTATAGGTGTTCCACAAAAGACAGGATAGCAAATGCTGTTATAGTGCTCACTATATGCCACACATTCTTTTAAATGCTATGTAAATATTAACTCTGTACATAAGTGTTCATATAATACTGATGTGAAATCCAATTAGGATGCTGTGTAGTTCAGAACAAGGTATAGATAATTCTTTTGGGCTTTTAGCTTATGCAGAGGTGAGATGTTGAGAAAAAGACTAAGATTTTGATGAAGATTTAGGGCTTCTAGTCTGGAAAAACAGTGAGCAAAATCATGGGGGCAGAGAAAAGTTAGGTATGTTTGGAGAGTGGTAAGGCTTGACATGTCTAAACAACCTGATGTGTTCGATACTTAGGGATGAAGAGCATCCTGGAAGAATATTCTATAAAAGAAGTTTGAGGTAGCGAGAGAAAAGCCTTAAATTCTAGACTAAGGAAACTAAATCTGTTCCATGTGTTACTGGAGCTCCTTCCTGTAAGGTAGACTTGGCCAGGAGCCATAGCTCTAGTCAGAACCATTTTTAAGTAATTCAAGTGGCCGAAAATAGTCACATGGCCCTTAGTTAATTTAGCATTTCATTTGGTTTGTAATCCACTCTACTATGTGAAATGTTTTACCAGAGTGAAATTGGAAATAGATGTTGGGTGACACATTTATAGGCAATTTCTCTTTTACTTAAAGGATGGTAATAGAGATCTGACTCTTCCAGTCAAATCCAAAGGTATGTGGCATGGACAAAATACCCACTACCTGCCTTCTGCCATGCTCTACAGTCATATCTTGTCCTTCCAAAAACATTCATTTTACTTGTTTTGAGGTAATAATTAACGTATAGTACTATTTGAACTCTTTAAGATTGTGGTGACCTTATGGACATTCTGCTTACCTGTAGCGTTAGTCACTCAGCTACAGACTGGTTAATTTCAGTTTTAGTCTCCTGCCAACCTCATCAAATTTTACTCAAACATGAGCCTCACAATCCAGAATTCCATTTATTATTGATATGATAATAAAAAGATAATACCAGCTTTGTTTTGTCTTCTAACTATACATGTTTCATAATCCTTTGTAGATAGTTTTGTTGTACTCAAGACTTGTTTAGACCAAAAAAGGCCAAATCCTCTCACTCAGTGTGTGCAGATCACTCAGGCTATGATTTTACTTTCACTTTTCTCTGCACATTCATCTTTCTTGCATTTACTGTCTTTTGGTCAAAAATTGATCCATTTTTCAATATACTATTCATGAGTTGACATCAGTTTAACTTGATAAGTATTATTTTTTTCTTATAAACTCTATGCTGAGTTTCGTGTTTTTATTAATAATTTACAATGTAGAAATATCCATACTGTCCATCTTTTTCTTCCATTCTTCTCTCTCCTTCTCACTGGCTACCCCCAATAATCTCCCTAGCTGGTATCCTTGTCTCTCTTCTCTTTTTCCACACTGTCTAAAACACAAATATGATCAGACTAAAATGTCTGTGTAGTGGTTAAGAAAGGACTTTTAAATTTTTTTTTTTTAAAATCCTGATTTGCATTCAGCTGTGCAATTTAATAACTATATCATGTGGACATATTAACAACTAAGTCACAGTATTCTCATCTGAAAGACAAGGCTGCTTCAAGTGTCTCTTGGCACTGCTGGGTGCATTGAGTGAGGTGATGTGGCCTCTAGGGCAAAGCAATCAGAACTGTATGGTCCCTGAAGTGAATGAAGAACTATGGTCTGCTTTATTTAGCTTCCCTGACTCATTGCACCCTCCCACCCCCACCCCAGGCAGGAGTCATTACCTTCTTATTTGTCTTCCTCATACAAATGTTGTTTTTCCTGCTTGTTCATCAATCAGTCTTTTCTGAGAGAATGTTAGCAGTCTACTTACTGAAAAGGACCCTCACATGTATCTTAGCGTAATGCCTGTTACATAACCAACACCCAACACATACTTGTTCAATTGTGAACACCATCTCATTGTATAATCTGGTCTTGCCGGTATCAGCCACTCCTTACGTTCCTATACTCAGTACTTTAAATCTTGGTTATAACTTTATACAATCATCCAGACTTCCTTGCAGTTCAATCTCCTTTGACTCGACACTGATGATTTATAGGAGAGAGCAGCATGAAAACAAAAGCGTTAAATAATCTTTATTAAAATTATCTGTGGTTACTAGTATCATCCATATCAATACTTGTACACTTGAATTGATTTGAACGTAGTAAAAGCTGGTTTGTGGTGCCTCTAATTCACAGCGTCTCATGGGACATAGAGTTGATCTAGTGACTGAGCAATTGGCATTGGTAACTTCTTTTCTTTTTCAGTGCTACCTTTTCCTAAATTCCCTCTCTGATGTAAGCCTGTAACATGTCTTTGGCTTAGGAATTATTTTATAAGCTCGTAGGATCTACTGTGTCTGGCAAGCCATTTTCTTACTGAACAGTAGAAGACATATATTGAGCAGAACAAAGCAGAACAATTTTGAAAGTTACAATGGTTTTTTCACAAGGAAGAACTTTAAACACAATTTGGGAAAAAAGGAAAAACTTGGACATGAATAGCATGTCAACTAAATCAAATCTATATAAAATGTTTTTAACAATATATTATAATCATAGATGTATGGAACTTTCATTTCAATTTCCCAAACTCATTATTTACCTCTGTCTTTTGAGAACTTAAGTTAAGCTCTAGAAATCATATTTTGAATTCAGCCCAAGACTTTTTATTTCCTTTTATTATTGACAATACTGTGCTATTTTGCATCTGCTTTAAGATTAGATTTTTGTCAGACTAGTATTTTTATCTTAATTTAGTTCTTGCCATGAATTTATAATAGAACAAGGAACGTTCCCACCTGGGTGCTATATCATATATAATATTATAATTTGTCACTGCTCTTTCACTGTGAAGTGAAATGAACAATTTTTAGCAAAAGACATAATTTGAGATCTAAATAATATGTCAAATAGATATGTAATACTACATGGCATTCCCTTTATTTCCTAAGAAATACTTCCTTATCATTTTGAGTAAACTATGTGGAACAGATGTAAGTCTCTGGATTATCTTCTTATATGTCATTTAATTTTAATTTCTAATTCTAGTCACGCAAAGAAAGTCACAATGCCCTGTACACTCTAATGCCTGAGGAATATTTGTTGATCTTTTTTTTTTTTACCATCTGACTTCTATTTTTCAGCATTATTTTTCTTCTATTATAAACAGGCAGCAAGATTACTTGTACATTGATGAAGATGGTAGACATGTGACATTTCTGCCAAAAGCAGAGTTTGCCCAAGATTTCAGCAATTTTGCAGTGGAAACTCAAAAAACCATCAAAGCTCTCAGAGAACAGGTTTGTTTTTCCCCCTAAGCAACATGTTCTTATCGTAGAGATTGAAATAACTAGATTAAAAAAAAAATCTGTCCAATGGCTCTGTAGATATATAACACAATACCCATTTCCTTATAATAGTTGAATTCAGGGAAGGAGCACTTGGGTAAAACCCATTTCTTTTCTACCAAATATCAATTTCTTCAATACATAGGGTCTCAGTGATGGAGCTATCTGCTCAGTGAGTTTCTGAGTTCCTGCACAGGGCTTTTCTGAATAATTGTGTTTGGGTGCTCTTTTTATCTCTGTGGATGTAGATAATTTGTAACAGGCCAACACATACTTTTCTTATAATTTTTTGTTTTTGTGTTTGAAATGGAATCCAAACAAGCCTCTGAGGGATTACTGCTTTGTCTGGTTTTCCATTTCTGAAAAAGCTATTGTTAAAAATGAAATTTTCATACTCCTCTGCACTTTTGCTTATTTTCTCACTTGTTCTGGCTCATGGTTTATTTAATTTTTTCTAAAATTTGGGAATGAGTCAATGAGACTCATTGGCTTATATTAGAAATGGCAATTAGATGGTTTTATTCAGAAATGGAATTCTGATCTCTTTCAAGGCATAGTGCTGTGCTGGCTCCTTCCTCAACTTTAATGTCACCATGAAGCATATTTTTTGCTTCTTACCATCAGAGGCCTTGAGGCAGAAAGTACTGTAGGGGTGTGAGAAGAACCCAGGGCCTGCTGCCAGGAAGTTCTGCCTTTACAAGTTGTCTGAGCTGGGCAATTTCTTTAACCATCCAGAGTAAGTATCCTCTGGACTTTCAGGAATGTTGTAAGGATGGCAGAGGAACTATGTGAACAGTAACCTCCTTAACATATTACTGTTGCTTTTGAATGTAAACATTATCTTGTTTAGAAATGCAAGATTACCTTCTTGCTGCATGTGTCACCCTTAGGGTCTGGCTGCAGCCATGGTTTGCAGCAGTGTGCTATCCATCAGTACCCTTCTTTATGACCAGAACAACCACTTGTCCAATCAGTTGTCCAATCTGAGTCTGAACATGAATCTCAAAGATGTGAAGCATTGTTTCTAGAAGGTTATTCTTGAAGGTTAAGGTTACTCCCTCTTGGAATGGTTGGGATGATCTAGGACTTTGGGACCCCGCTGAATATAGGGACCTCTATTTTATTTGCTTGAGTTCATGTGTCATAGAAGAGGTAAGTTATACTGGTAAGAGAAAGACCTGGGCTGAAGAAGGTGGGCCTTGTTACCTTAAATATTAATCCTTTTATCTATATAGCAAATTATTTTTCTTGAACTTATTTTACGGATTTACAGATACAGGTAGAATTCATAAGTAACATTTTAGTCCAATTTTATCTATATGTTGATGGTGATATTTCATCTTTGATATATGCTGTAATAGTGATTAGAAGCATTCCAGATACCCTAAGACTGTAGTAGTTGGTCCTCCAAGTGTCCAATAACAGTGTGAAGTAATATGTATCTCTAAATGTATCAAGCAAAAGTGTTTTTCCTTGTTAATTTGTTCTATCTCTTCCATTTTATTATAAATATCTTAATAGCTGGGGCTGTTTTACTGCTGGGTCATCAGTGCCTAACACACAGTACTTGTTTAAGAACAACCAGTGATTTGTTAGTTTTTATTTATTTGTTATTAAGATTTTGTTTTATTTATTTGCCAGAGAGAGAAAGAGAGAGAGAGGAGAAGCAGGGAGAGCTGCAGGCAGAGAGAGAAGCAGGCTCCCCAGTGAGCAAGGAGTCCAGTGTGGGACTAGATCCCAGGACCCTAGGATCATGACCTGAACCAAAGGCAGATGCTTAACTGACTGAGCCACCCAGGCGTCCTGGTTTCCTTTTTGAACTCAAAAAGTTCTGAATCTATCAGGAATATAAAGTGTATGTTAGGACCAGACAAAGATGGAAGAGGCAGTTACAAGGTCCTGAGCACTCCTACAGAAGTCAGGTTTCCCTGGGACACACGGGATACACTGATGGGAAGAGGTACAGTAGGGCACAGAACTGTGTGCACACTTAATGAAACCTGACAAAATCCTGACAGATAAAAATTGAAGGAATAAATGAATATGACATAATACCAGCATTGGAAAATATTGACTCAAGTCAGAAACCAGCCAGGTCATGTAAAGTAGATTGAAAAAAGAAAAAAAAACAAAATAAAACATTGAGAATGGAACACACATAAATTGAGCATCTACCACTACATCTGTGAATAGAAAAAGAAGCAGTCGGAGGTGGACAGGATGATGAACACAGATGTTCTGAGGACAAAGCATATTTTCAGATATAATAAGCCCTTAGGATTTGTGAAATTAACATTTGTTATTAATTTGTCAGTTTCCTGAGTTTTAATGGTCCGTGCTAATGTGAAATGTATCCTCTTAGCTAAAGAAAGACATTTCTAAATGTGCAGTGTGTTCAGCTTCATGGTTTTTCTGTTGCTTATCAACATGAATGCAACTCATTCATAAATAAATAAAAAACTAAAACTAAACCCTTTACTTTATGAAAAATGATCATCCAGGGACAGCTGGGTGGCTCAATCAGTTAATCGGCCTTTGGCTCCAGTCATGATCCCAGGGTCCTGGGATTGAGTCCCACATCAGGTTCCTTGCTCACTGAGGAACTTGCTTCTCCCTCTGTCTGCTGTTCCCCCTGTTCATGCTGTCTTTCTCTCTCTCTCTCTGACAAATAAATAAATTAAAAAAAAAATGATCATCCAGATAAAGTCATGTGTATTTCTCATGGTAAAATTAAAGACAATGAAGAAGTAGATCAAACAGGATATAGAGGTACTCGTCATGTAGGAGATTATTTTCTTGAGACCATCCTTTGTCTATGACACAAGATTCCAACCTTCAGTTATTAGCCATGGGTTTCTACCTTTACTTTCTAACCCTAGGTGCATTATGTCTACAGGGCTGTGAAATAGTGCCAGTCTTGACATTTTCCACTGTTGCTTATTTACATTTATTAGGTGGCTTTGGAATGTCTAGAAAAGATATTCATTAATGTTGGTCCTTTAACCATGATAGAATCAAAGTAATGAAGGTGGTCTGCAAATTCCATGGTATTAAAAGTATTTTTTAATCAGTAGGTTATAGTAAATTATATTTGTTCATTAAATATGATTCTGATCATTGTAGATATAACTAGAGCTAGAGCTATAGCTACACTCAGAACATTTAATTATTTCAAATTGTGATAGTGCTGAATTTACATGGCTGTGAAGGGTGTCTGTCTGTTGCAGGGGAGAGGTAGTATATAATGAACAATGAGATAATATATAAGAATTTATACCTTTAATTAAAATTAAACTCTTAGTGAGGTTTTCAAATTGTTTGATGTCACAGTAAGTGCTTTATAAAGAATGGTTGAGACTTTGGGAGGAGTTCTTAGATCCCTGGTACCCTTTTGAATGAATATAGAGTAAAATAAGGCATATATTCAGACTCAAACCATCAGATTTTTAAAGAGAAATCTAGGCCATTCAAATCAGCCTTAAATCATTTATTTCAAGTTCTATTCAAGCTAAATAAGACATACAAGTTTGCATTTAATTTAATAGTTGAAATTAACAAAATAAGCATATACTATTTTTTTTGTATAAATATCAAGATCATAATAAAATTGAATTATAGTCTTCATATGGTATATGCTTTTTTCCATGGCCCTTTGGTATAGTGGATATATTTTCTCATTTTTAGGAGCCTATTACACAGTTATATATTATTTTATGGTTGAGGTTTATGGTGTTTATACCTCTGTCATTATAACATGTTATTAGCCAGAGCTGGAATTTACTTAAATTGTCATAAGCTAGGAATTTATCTTGCAAATGTATCATTTGTTTATAGAAAATAAAATGTTCTGTACATTTGATGCAATTTCCAGAGCTGCAATATAGTGAGAAATGGAGTCTATCTGTTTTGTTAAATGGACAAAAATATTTACAGTTATATAATCATGACAGGCAATTCATTTTTCTGTAATTTTTCAGATAATGTGTCATACATGATCAGATCTCAGAACTTAGGACACAATTTTAAAAAGTGCCTAATTTTGAGTATTGATAAATGGTACAGAGGAGATACACAGAAATCACTAAATAACTTGCATGTACTTACTTACCATCATTTGGAATACCACATTAATATTATGAGACTTTAGAGGGAATTTTATTTTTTGATATTTTATTATTTCTTAATATGAAATAATTTGCAATTTAAAATTTTTCAATAAATGAAACACTAAAATTCAATTTAAAATATAAGCTTTAGCAGAGGGGCGCCTGGTTGGCTCAGTGGGTTAAAATGTAAGCTTATTTTATTTGAAAGGAGATGTGTAAGTCAGTTTTCAGTAAAAATAACAGAAACCCCTCTGTAATTCCAAGTGGGATGGGTTTTAATACAAAAAGCCATAGGTTTTCACAACCATTGGAAGAGGGGAATAGAGGTCATAGAAATAGGTTCTAGAAGATATTTGGTTCACAGGAGTTCATATGTAAGCCACAGCAAGTCTCGGGAATTTCGCAGGAGCCTGAAGCTCAGCCTATATACCTGTTAACAATTGTGCTTGAGAATAATACTGATTTTCTTTCCAGTCTTACATGAGTGCCTCTCATTGGTAGACTAATCCAAAACATAATGGGAAAAAAGTTAGGGCATAGTTGTCTAGATTTCTCCTCTGAGATCTATGTAAAAGGGTGCAGTTGATAATAATTTAATGATAGCTAATCTGTGACTCATACTTATGTTAAGATCATGTATTTCACTGTAACTTGGTAAATTTTCTGGGTGTTGGAAAGATGGAATATGAAGCTAAACAAAATTCTTGTTCTGAATTCAGATTATTTAAACAAGCAAACAAACAGACATGAAGAGAGATAAAGAGAGCAATAGATTGTCCACTATAATTTATTAATCCAAAGCAGGTTCTTTCATGAGTTCAAAGGGGATAACAATAATAATAATTATGCTGGGGAGGGGGAAGCATAAATTAGAACTGTTCCAGAAAATCCAGCTTCACCACTTTATAGAACAGGTATATGAGGATGAGTGAAAGAAAGGAATCAAAGATACTCCAGAGGCTTTCTTTTAATTAAAGGACAGGTAATGTTATTACAAATATAACAACCACAGAAAGTGAAACGACTAAAACTAAAGGAAGTTTTGACATATATAAGGAACAGAAAGATGTCAAGTATGGCTGGGGAATAGGTAATCAAGAATCACATGATATATGAGTCTGAGGGGCAGAAACTGTCTAAATAAGAAGGTCTATAAAGGGTTCTCCTGAATTCCAAGTCTCTGAGGAACAGGAAAGATTCTTTGCATTTGAATTTAGATAATTTGATCTGGTTTCTATAAGAGAACTGATAAAGGAAAACAAAAGTGACTGCAGTGTTATGTCGTGCTCCAGAAGTGAGCAGATGTTGTCTTAGGATGTACAAATGATCTTAGGGGGGAAAAAAGGACAAGCTTTGGAGAGATAACTGTGAAGTATAATGGTCAGGGATTGGTGATTGAATGTATTATAGCAACTCCATTTTGATGTGGAGAACCTCCTGCACAAGGTGAGGTTTTATGTCAAAATCCAGGGGACTAATTGGTTTGGACGAAGAAAGATTTATTACTCACACAGCTGGGAAGATGCCAGGGATTTTCAAGCATGGAAGACAAAGTGAAGACACAGTGAGAAGTTAGCCATCTACAAGCCAAGGAGAAAGTCCTCAGAAGAATCTAACTCGGCCAGCACCTTGATCTTGAACTTCCAGCTTCTACAACTGTAAGAAAACAAAATGTTGCTAAGCCACCTGATCTGTGGTACTTTGTATTGCAGCCCTAGCAAACCAGTACAGATTTTGGTAACAATTAGTGGGATGTTGCTGTAACAAAAACCTAATAGTGTGAAAAAGTCATCAGAACTGGGTAATGAATAGAGGCTGTTTAGAGCTTTGAGGTGCCCATTAGAGAAAGTCTAGATTGTGTTGGAGAGATTTTTGGCAGGGATATGATGTTAGAAGTACTTCTGATAAAATTTCAGATGGAAATAAGGAACATGTTATTAGACATTGAAGAAAAAGCTGATCCATGTTATAGGTGGCAAAGAACTTGAGTGAATTATCTCTAGTGTTTTGTAGAACACAGAACCTGTGAGTGATGACTTTGGAAATTTAGCTGAGAAGATATTTTTTTTAATTTACTATTTTTTTTTAATAAACATATAATGTATTTTTATCCCCAAGGGTACAGGTCTGTGAATCGCCAGGTTTACACACTTCACAGCACTCACCATAGCACATACCCTCCCCAATGTCCATAAACCCACCCCTCTCTCTCAACCCCCTTCCCCCTAGCAACCCTCAGTTTGTTTTGTGAGATTAAGAGTCATTTATGGTTTGTCTCCCTCCCGATCCCATCTTGTTTCATTTATTCTTTTCCTACCCCCCAAACACCCCACATTGCATCTCCACCTCCTCATATCAGGGAGATCATATAATAGCTATCTTTCTCTGATTGACTTATTTCGCTCAGTGTAATACCCTCTAGTTCCATCCACGTCATTGCAAATGGCAAGATTTCATTTCCTTTGATGGCTAAATAGTATTCCATTGTGTATATATACCACTTCTTCTTTATCCATTCATCTGTTGGTGGACATCTAGGTTCTTTCCATAGTTTGGCTATTGTCGACATTGCTGCTATAAATATTCGGGTGCACGTGCCCCTTCGGATCACTGTTTGTATCTTTAGGGTAAATACCCAGTAGTGCAATTAATGGGTCATAGGGTAGCTTTATTTTCAACTTTTTGAGGAACTTCCATGCTGTTTTCCAGAGTGGTTGCACCAGCTTGCATTCCCACCAACAGTGTAGGAGGGTTTGCCTTTCTCTGCATCCTCACCAGCATCTATCATTTCCTGACTTGTTAATTTTAGCCATTCTGACTGGTGTGAGGTGGTATCTCATAGTGGTTTTGATTTGTATTTCCCTGATGCTGAGGGATGTGGAGCACTTTTTCATGTGTCTGTTGGCCATCTGGATGTCTTCTTTGCAGAAATGTCTGTTCATGTCCTCTGCCCATTTCTTGATTGGATTATTTGTTTGTTGGGTGTTGAGTTTGCTAAGCTCTTTATAGATTTTGGATACTAGCCCTTTATCTGATATGTCATTTGCAAATATCTTCTCCCATTCTGTTAGTTGTCTTTCGGTTTTGTTAACTGTTTCCTTTGCTGTGCAAAAGCTTTTGATCTTGATGAAATCCCAATAGATAATTTTTGCCTTTGCTTCCCTTGCCTTTGGCGATGTGCCCAAGAAAAAGTTGCTGTGGCTGAGGTTAAAGAGGTTGCAGCCTGTGTTCTCCTCAAGGATATTGATGGATTACTGTCTCACATTGAGGTCCTTCATCCATTTTGAGTCTATTTTGGTGTGTGGTGTAAGGAAATGGTCCAATTTTATTTTTCTGCATGTGGCTGTCCAATTTTCCCAACACCATTTGTTGAACAGACTGTCTTTTTTCCATTGGACATTCTTTCCTGCTTCATTGAAGATTAGTTGACTCTATTATTTAACTCTATTAGTTGACTCTATTAGTTAACTCTATTAGTTGATAGAGTTGAGGGTCTATTTCTGGGCTCTCTATTTCTGTTCCATTGATCTATGTGTCTGTTTTTGTGCCAGTACCATACTGTCTTGATGATGACAGCTTTGTAATAGAGCTTAAAGTCCGGAATTGTGATGCCACCAACTTTGGCTTTCTTTTTC
>NC_081559.1:118799816-118839756 GCF_022355385.1 Mustela nigripes | reverse complement strand
CTATTCTGTTCGATTGATCTATGTGTCTGTTTTTGTGCCAGTACCATACTGTCTTGATGATGACAGCTTTGTAATAGAGCTTAAAGTCCGGAATTGTGATGCCACCAACTTTGGCTTTCTTTTTCAATATTCCTTTGGCTATTCGAGGTCTTTTCTGGTTCCATATAAATTTTAGGATTATTTGTTCCATTTCTTTGAGAAAACTGGGTGGGATTTTGATAGGGATTACATTAAATGTGTATATTGCTTTAGGTAGCATAGACATTTTCACAATATTTATTCTTCCAATCCAGGAGCCTGGAACATTTTTCCATTTCCTTTTGTCTTCTTCAATTTCTTTCATGAGTACTTTATAGTTTTCTGAGTATAGATTCTTTGCCTCTTTGGTTAGGTTTATTCCTAAGTGTCTTATGGTTTGGGGTGCAAATGTAAATGGTATTGCATCCTTAATTTCTCTTTCTTCTGTCTTGTTGTTGGTGTAGAGAAATGAAACTGATTTCTGTGCATTGATTTTATATCCTGACACTTTACTGAATTCCTAAACAAGTTCTAGCAGTTTTAGAGTGGAGCCTTTTGCGTTTTCCACATATAGTATCATATCATCTGCAAAGAGTGATAGTTTGACTTCTTTTCCAATTTGGATGCCTTTAATTTCTTTTTGCTGTCTGATTGCTGAGGCTAGGACTTCTAATACTTTGTTGAATAGCAGTGGTGATAATGGACGTCCCTGCCATGTTCCTGACCTTAGTGGAAAAGCTTTCAGTTTTTCTCCATTGAGAATGATATTTGCGGTGGGCTTTTCATAGATGGCTTTGATGATATTGAAGTATGTGCCCTCTATCCCTACACTTTGAAGAGTTTTGATCAGGAAGGGATGCTGTACTTTGTCAAATGCTTTTTCAGCATCTATTGAGAGTATCATATGGTTCTTGTTCTTTCTTTTATTAATGTGTTGTATCACATTGATTGATTTGCAGATGTTGAGCCAAACTTTTAGCCCTGGAATAAATCCCACTTGGTCACGGTTAATAATCCTTTCAATTTACTGTTGCATCCTATTAGCTAGTATTTTGGTGAGAATTTTCGCATCTGTGTTCATCAAGGATATTGGTCTGTAATTCTCTTTTTTGATGGGATGCTTATCTGGTTTTGGGATCAGGGTGATGCTGGCCTCATAGAATGAGTTTGGAAGTTTTCCTTCCGTTTCTATTTTTTGGAACAGTTTCGGGAGAATAGGTAATAGTTCTTCTTTAAATGTTTGATATAATTCCCCTTGGAAATCGTCTAGCCCTGGGCTTTTGTTTGTTTGGAGATTTTTGGTGACTGTTTCAATCTCCACACTGGTTATAGGTATGTTCAGGTTTTCTATTTCTTCCTGGTTTAGTTGTGGTACTTTATATGTCTCTATAAATGCATCCATTTCTTCCAGATTGTCAAATTTGTTGGCATAGAGTTGTTCATAATATATTCTTATAATTGTATTTCTTTTGTGTTGGTTGTGATCTCTCCTCTTTCATTAATAAGTTTATTTATTTGGGTCCTTTCTCTTTTCTTTTTGATAAGGGGTTTATCAATCTTATTAATTCTTTCAAAGAACCAGCTCCTAGTTTCATTGATTTGTTCTATTGTTTTTTTTGTTGTTGTTGTTGTTTTGTTTGGTTTTGGTTTCTATTTCATTGATTTCTGCTCTGATCTTTATTATTTCTCTTCTTCTGCTGAGTTTAGGCTTTCTTTGTTGTTCTTTCTGTAGCTCCTTTAGGTGTAGGGTTAGGTTGTGTATTTGAGACCTTCCTTGTTTCTTGAGAAAGGCTTATACCACTATATATTTTCCTCACAGGACTGCCTTTGCTGTGTCTCATAGATTTTGAACTTTGCGTTTTTATTATTTGTTTCCATGAATTTCTTCAATTCTTCTTTAATTTCTTGGTTGACCCATTCAACCTTTAGAAGGATGCTGTTTAGTCTCCATGTATTTGGGTTCTTTCCAAATTTCCTCTTGTGATTGAGTTCTAGCTTCAGAGCATTGGTGGTCTGAAAATATGCAGAGATGATCCCAATCTTTTGATTCTTGTTGAGACCTGATTTGTGACCCAGGGTATGATCTATTCTGGAGAATGTTCCTTGTGCACTAGAGAAGGATGTGTATTCTGTTGCTTTGGGATGAAATGGTTTGAATATATCTGTGATGTCCATCTGGTCCACTGTGCCATTTAAGGCCTTAATTTCCTTGTTGATCTTTTGCTTGGATGATCTGTCCATTTCAGTGAGGGGAGTGTCAAAAACCCCTACTATTATTGTATTATTGTTGATGTGTTTCTTTGATTTTGTTATTAACTGGTTTATATAGTCGGCTGCTCCCACGTTGGGGGTATAGATATTTAAAATTTTTAGATCTTCTTGTTGGACAGACCCTTTGAATATGATATAGTGTCCTTCCTAATCTCTTATTATAGTCTTTGGCTTAAAATCTAATTGATCTGATATAAGGATTGCCACCCCAGCCTTCTTCTGATGTCTATTAGCATGGTAAATTGTTTTCCACCTCCTCACTTTAAATCTGGAGGTGTCGTGGGTCTAAAATGAGTTTCTTGTAGGCAACACATCGATTCTTTTTTTTAATCCATTCTGATACCCTGTGTCTTTTGATAGGGGCATTTAGCCCACTAACATTCAGGGTAACTATTGAGAGATATGAATTTAGTGCCATTGTATTGCCTGTAAGGTGACTGTTACTGTATATTGTCTGTTCCTTTCTGATCTACTACTTTTAGGGTCTCTCTTTGCTTAGAGGACCCCTTTCAATATTTCCTGTAAAGCTGGTTTGGTGTTTGCGAATTTTTTCAGTTTTTGTTTGTCCTGGAAGCGTTTTATTTCTCCTTCTATTTTCAGTGATAGACTAGCTGGATATAGTATTCTTGGCTGCATATTTTTCTCATTTAGTGCTCTGAATATGTCATACCAGTTCTTTCTGGTCTGCCAGGTCTCTGTGGATAAGTCCACTGCCAATCTAATATTTTTACCATTGTATGTTACAGACTTCTTTTCCTGGGCTGCTTTTAGGATTTTCTCTTTGTTGATAAGACTTATAAATTTTACTGTTAGATGACAAGGTGTGGACTTATTCTTATTGATTTTGAGGGGAGTTTTCTGTATCTCCTGGATTTTGATGCTTGTTTCCTTTGCCATATTAGGGAAATTCTCTCCATTAATTCTCTCTAATACCTTCTGCTCCCCTCTCTCTTTCTTCTTCTTCTGGAATCCCAATTATTCTAATGTTGTTTCATCTTATGGTGTCACTTATCTCTCAAATTCTCCCCTTGTGGTCCAGTATTTGTTTGTCTCTCTTTTGCTCAACTTCTTTATTCTCTGTCATTTGGCCTTCTATGTCACTAATTCTTTCTCCTGCCTCATTTATCCTAGCAGTAAGAGCCTCCATTTTTAATTGCACCTCATTAATAGCTTTTTTTATTTCAACTTACTTGGTTATATTTTAGTTCTTTTATTTCTCCAGAAAGGGCTTTTATCTCTCCAAAGAGGGTTTCTCTAATATCTTCCATGCCTTTTTTTGAGCCCAGCTAAAACCTTAAGAATCATCATTCTGAACTCTACATCTGACATATTACCAATGTCCATATTGATTAGGTACCCAGCCTTCGGTATTACCTCTTGTTCTTTTTTTTGTGGTGAGTTTTCCGCCTTGTTATTTTGTCCAGATAAGAATATATGAAGGTGCAAATAAGATGCTAAAAGTGTGGCAAAGACCCCAGGTAAATGAGCTTTAACCAAATCAGAAGAGACCCCAAATCATGGGGGGGGAGGGTAGAAAGAGGATAAAAATAAGTTCAGGAAAAATAATTAAAAAAAAAATAAAACAAAATTTAAAAATATAAAAAAGAAAAAATATATATATTAGATTGGTGACTAGAATAGGGTCACCCACTTAATTTTTGGTGTGTTTTGGTCTCTTAGATGAAACTAGCTCCCAAAATCTTAAAGAATGAAAAACATATATAAGGGTAAACACAATGAAGGGGTAGAGTATGCCTATAAAGATGAAAAAAAATTTTTTTTTTAATTTCTAAAAAAGGAGTTGATAAAATAAGTTGGTTGGGAGAATAAATAAAAAGAAATTGGAGAGATTTTGCTCGGGCTGGAGACTAGAACAAGCCCAGAGCTAGATTTAGGGTATATTTTGATGTATTAGAAGTTGTACCCCAAATTTTTTAGAAGAAAAAAGCCCTATGTGTATATAAAAAAAGTTAGATACAATGAAAGATAAAACATGACTATAATAATGAAGGTTCAAAAAAGATTATTATTATTTTTTTTATAAAAGGTATTGTTAAGATAAACTAGCTTAAAAAAGTTAAAAGAGGAGAGGGTAAAAGTTTAAAAAAAATTAGCAGAAGAAAAAAAATAAAATTAAAAAAATTAAATTAACTGCAAGAATAAAGAATTATGGGGAGAAAGCCATGAAATCCATGCTTTGCTTTCTCTTCCTCTGGAATTCTGCTGTTCTCCTTGGTAAGTGAACTTGGTCCTATCTGGATTTCTTGCTGATCTCCTGGGGGAGGGGCCTGTTGTAGTGATTCTCAAGTATCTTAGCCCAAGGCAGAATTGCACTGCCCTTACCAGGGGCCAGGCTAAGTAATTCACTGGTGTTGGCTTGCAGGAGCTTTTGTTCCCCAAACGCTTTCCGTAGAGTTCTGGAGGATGGGAATGAAAATGGCGGCCTCCCAATCTCTGTCCTGGTAGGAGCTGATAGCCCCAGATCCCACTCCTCAGTGCGCCCTCAGAGAAAAGCACTCAGTCAGTCCTGTTTCCTTGGCTTCCGGGCACACTCTGAGCTCACCCAGCCTGCGACAGGTTCAAGGTAACCCCGAGCTGAGAGCTCACTCCTTGGCTTAGTCTCCATAGCTGGCTTCCCTGCTCTAGTACCTGCGAGCTCTGTGACACTCAGACACCCCCAATACTTCTATGACCCTGCAGGACCTGGGGCCACGTTGACCCCATGTGTGCTTCACTGCAGTTTAGCCTCTGGAGCGATATCCCTCACTGGAGCAGACTTTTAAAAGTCCTGATTTTGTGCTCTGTTGCTCGCCGCTTGCCGGGAACCAGCCCCTCCCTCTGCGGTCTATCTTCCTGTCACTTTGGATTCACTTCTCTGCTGTCCTACTTTCAGAAAGTGGTCGATTTTCTGTTTCTAGAATTGCTGCTCTTCTTCTCTTCAGTCTGCTGTTGGATTTGTAGATGTTTTTGCAATGGATTGATAAGCTATCTAGCTGATCTCCTGCTACCTGATGTAGTCTCAGCCTGCTGCTTCTCTGCCATCTTGACTCCTACCCCCACTGAGGAGATTTCTAAGCAAAGTGTTCAATGTATATTCTAATTTAACCTTGCTGCCTATGATAAAATGTAAGAGGAAAAAGAGAAATTGTGAAAAGAAATATTAAGCAAAACCAACCAGAACATGAGGATTTTGGAAAATTCTCAGCCTGTCCTAGGTATATACCTATGAGAAATGAAAACAGACCCACATGTGAGTTGCTATATTAATATTCACAGTAGTGTTATTCAAAATAGCTAAAAAGTGGTGACAACCCAAATATTTATCAATTGATAAAACAAAAGGTGGTTTAATTCAATGGAACATTATTTGGCCATAGAAAGGAATCAAGCATAGATACATGAAACAACATGGGAGAGCCTTAAAAACATTATGCTAGTTGAAACAGACCTGTCAGAAAATACCACATACCACAAGGATACAGAAACTATCCAAAGTAAACAAATCTACAGAAATTGAAAGTAGACTAGTTGTTGTTTAAGCCTGGGGGAGTGGAAAACGAAATGGAACTTGACTGCTAATGCATATAGGGTTTCTTTTTGAGGTGATGCAATGTTTCAAAATTTGATTGTAGTAATGATTGTACAACTTTGTGAATATACTAAAAACATTTAAAGGAGAGTTTTATAGCTTCTTTGGGTTTTTCAACATAGACAATTGTGTCATTGGTGAACAAAGGCAATTTTGTATCTTATGTCTATGTACCACTTATTTCTTTATTGTCTTATAGCATTAGCTAGGACTAAAAATTTGAATAATACTGAGAAAATAAAAGTTCCCAGTCTTATGGGGGAAGCACCCTGCCTCTCATCATTAAATATGTTGTAGATTTTTTTTTATCAACTTGTGGAAATTCTGTTTCTAGTTACTGAAAGTTTTTATCATGGGTGAGTGTTGGATTTTGTCAGCTTTTTTTTTTTTTTGTTATTGATATTATGAACTATGATTTCTTTTTAACCTGTTGATATCATAGATTCCACTAATTGATTTTGAATATTAAACAAGTCTTGTATACCAGGAATAAATCACACTGGGTTATGGTATGTAGTTGTTGTTATACATTGTTAGATTAAATCCACTTCTATCTACATCTACATGCATGAGAGGTATTATTCAGTAGTTTTCCTT
The DNA here is from genome assembly GCF_022355385.1 of Mustela nigripes. Taxonomy (NCBI): domain Eukaryota; kingdom Metazoa; phylum Chordata; class Mammalia; order Carnivora; family Mustelidae; genus Mustela; species Mustela nigripes. The sequence continues at coordinate 118,833,281 of NC_081559.1, read as the reverse complement.
TCTCATAATTTCTTAACCTGGTTTTGGCTTTAAGTTTTCTATTTGCTTCTGTTTTCTAGAAGAGGTTGTGGAGTGTTGCTTTTACTTTTTCTCAAGGTGTAAAGCACCAGTGAACCCATTTGAGCCTTGTGCTTTCTTTTTTGGAAGGTTTTTAAGTTGATTTAATTTTTTAATAGATACAAGGCTGTCCAGGATATCTCTCTCTTATGTGACTTTTGATAATTTATGTCTTTAAAGGAATTGATCTATTCCATCTAAGTTATGAAATCTTTGGCCCAGAGTAGTTTATATTATTAATTTTTTTGTCCTTCTGATGTTCATGGGGTTAGTGGTGATGATTTTATTTATGATGTTGGCAATTTGTGTATTTTCTATGTTTTCTTAGTTTCACTAGAGATTTATGAATATTATTGATTTCTTAAATAATTAGCTTTGTTTTCATTTTCTATTGTTTCCTCGTATTCAGTTTTATAGTTCTCTGTTATAACTTTCATGTATTTTTTTTTATGTGCTTTTCTCTAGAAACTAGAGTTTACTGGAAACTAGAATTAGTTCATTCAAAACTAGGAAAATAAGAAACTAAGACAAATATAGCAACAAAATTAAAACTAAATATGATGAAGGAAGGACATCATACATTTAGAGCAGAAATCAGTAAAATTGAATATAGAAAAATAAGAAGAAACATCAATGAAAACAAAAGCTGATTTTTAAATAAACAATAAGATTCATAAGTCCCTAATGATACTAACCAGGGTAAAAAGAAAGAATACACAAAATACCAATACTGATTTCATATCTTTATTCATTTACAATATATGGATTTGATTCCGTGAATTTTTCTTTAAGCATTCTTCTACTGCACCTACCAAATTTTGATGTTATATCTTCATTTCCATTTATTTAAAAGTATGGATTTCTTTTTTATTTCTCTTCCTTTGATCCATAGATCATTTGAATTGTTTCCTAATTCTCAAATATTTCTGTTATTGACTTTTAGTTTAATTCCACAGTAATATAAAAGTGCACTTTGTATGGTATCTATTCTTTTATTGTTGCTTAACATTGCTTTATGGTCCAGGATGTCCTAGATCTTGATGAATATTTCCTGCTCTTTGGGACTCAGCTATGTTTCTGCTTCATAGATTTTAAATTTCCAGACTCAGACTATAGGAGCATCACTGTCTAGAAAATACTTCTCTTGTGGTAGAAGAAAAAGATCCTTGTTGGGACTGGTGTTTAAAGATTTTCCTTAGTATGACCCACATTAGCTCTGCTCATGTGCCATTGACCAGGGTGTTATAGAACAAAACCTGATGTCACTGGGAGATAGTAATACTCCTCCCAGAGAGAGTGACCACAAAAGTGTCCATGGAGAAAGGCCCACTATAGAGGACGGTTGACTTTTGTGAACAAAATAATGCAATATGTCACAAGCCCCTTCCAGTGTGGGAAACTTTGATGACAAAATAAGTGGGCTTTAGGAATAATGGCTACTTAATAGGACTGGTCTAAATTAAGTTAAATATTCCAGTAAATACTTTAGGATTTCAAAACTTTGTGTTTAGTGAATTTTAGACTAAAAATAATTTCTATTATATTTCTATAAAATGTAATACTACTTTTTTTTCTGTTTCTTTTTTTTATTAATATTTTATTTTTTATAAACATATATTTTTATCCCCAGGGGTACAGGTCTGTGAATCACCAGGTTTACACACTTCACAGCACTCACCCAAGCACATACCCTCCCCAATGTCCATAATCCCACCTCCTTCTCCCAAACCCCCTCCCCCCAGCAACCCTCAGTTTGTTTTGTGAGATTAAGAGTCACTTATGGTTTGTCTCCCTCCCAATCCCATCTTGTTTCATTGATTCTTCTCCTACCCACTTAAGCCCCCATGTTGCATCACCACTTCCTCATATCAGGGAGATCATATGATAGTTGTCTTTCTCTGCTTGACTTATTTCACTAAGCATGATACGCTCTAGTTCCATCCATGTTGTCGCAAATGGCAAGATTTCATTTCTTTTGATGGCTGTATAGTATTCCATTGTGTATATATACCACATCTTCTTGATCCATTCATCTGTTGATGGACATCTAGGTTCTTTCCATAGTTTGGCCATTGTGGACATTGCTGCTATAAACAGTGCCCCTTTGGATCACTACATTTGTATCTTTAGGGTAAATACCCAATAGTGCAATTACTGGGTCATAGGGCAGTTCTATTTTCAACATTTTGAGGAACCTCCATGCTGTTTTCCAGAGTGGCTGCACCAGCTTGCATTCCCACCAACAGTGTAGGAGGGTTCCCCTTTCTCCGCATCCTCGCCGCCAGCATCTGTCATTTCCTGACTTGTTGATTTTAGCCATTCTGACTGGTGTGAGGTGATATCGCATTGTGGTTTTGATTTGTATTTCCCTGATGCCGAGTGATATGGAGCACTTTTTCATGTGTCTGTTGGCCATCCGGATGTCTTCTTTGCAGAAATGTCTGTTCATGTCCTCTGCCCATTTCTTGATTGGATTATTTGTTCTTTGGGTGTTGAGTTTGCTAAGTTCTTTATAGATTCTGGACACTAGTCCTTTATCTGATATGTCGTTTGCAAATATCTTCTCCCATTCTGTCAGTTGTCTTTTGATTTTGTTAACTGTTTCCTTTGCTGTGCAAAAGCTTTTGATCTTGATGAAATCCCAATAGTTCATTTTTGCCCTTGCTTCCCTTGCCTTTTGCGTTGTTCCTAGGAAGATGTTGCTGCGGCTGAGGTCGAAGAAGTTGCTGCCTGTGTTCTCCTCAAGGATTTTGATGGATTCCTTTCGCACATGGAGGTCCTTCATCCATTTTGAGTCTATTTTTGTGTGTGGTGTAAGGAAATGGTCCAATTTCATTTTTCTGCATGTGGCTGTCCAATTTTCCCAGCACCATTTATTGAAGAGGCTGTCTTTTTTCCATTGGACATTCTTTCCTGCTTTGTCGAAGATTAGTTGACCATAGAGTTGAGGGTCTATTTCTGGGCTCTCTATTCTGTTCCATTGATCTATGGGTCTGTTTTTCTGCCATTACCATGCTGTCTTGATGATGACAGCTTTGTAATGGAGCTTAAAGTCCGGAATTGTGATGCCACCAACGTTGGCTTTCTTTTTCAATATCCTTTTGGCTATTCGAGGTCTTTTCTGGTTCCATATAAATTTTAGCATTATTTGTTCCATTTCTTTGAAAAAGATGGATGGTACTTTGATAGGAATTGCATTAAATGTGTAGATTGCTTTAGGTAGCATAGACATTTTCACAATATTTATTCTTCCAATCCAGGAGCATGGAACATTTTTCCATTTCTTTGTGTCTTCCTCAATTTCTTTCATGAGTACTTTATAGTTTTCTGAGTATAGATTCTGTGTCTCTTTGGTTAGGTTTATTCCTAGGTATCTTATGGTTTTGGATGCAATTGTAAATGGGATTGACTCCTTAATTTCTCTTTCTTCTGTCTTGCTGTTGGTGTAGAGAAATGCAACTGATTTCTGTGCATTGATTTTATATCCTGACACTTTACTGAATTCCTGTATAAGTTCTAGCAGTTTTGGAGTGGAGTCTTTTGGATTTTCCACATATAGTATCATATCATCTGCGAAGAGTGATAATTTGACTTCTTCTTTGCCGATTTGGATGCCTTTAATTTCCTTTTGTTGTCTGATTGCTGAGGCCAGGACCTCCAGTACTATGTCGAATAGCAGTGGTGATAATGGACATCCCTGCCGTGTTCCTGACCTTAGCGGAAAAGCTTTCAGTTTTTCTCCATTGAGAATGATATTTGCAGTGGGTTCCTATTCTCCTGAAACTGTTCCAAAAAATAGAAATGGAAGGAAAACTTCCAAACTCATTTTATGAGGCCAGCATCACCTTGATCCCAAAACCAGACAAGGATCCCACCAAAAAAGAGAGCTATAGACCAATATCCTTGATGAACACAGTTGCGAAAATACTCAACAAAATACTAGCCAATAGGATTCAACAGTCCATTAAAAAGATTATTCACCACGACCAAGTGGGATTTATTCCAGGGCTGCAAGGTTGGTTCAACATCCGCAAATCAGTCAATGTGATACAACACATCAATAAAAGAAAGAACAAGAACCATATGATACTCTCAATAGATGCTGAAAAAGCATTTGACAAAGTACAGCATCCCTTCCTGATCAAAACTCTTCAAAGTGTAGGGATAGAGGGCACATACCTCAATATCATCAAAGCCATCTATGGTTTTAGGTATTTTTGATTTTTCCTCAGCAACCCAGTTTGGAGCTAAGTAGCTAGCTTGGCAACTCTGAAATGACAATAGGTAAAGAGGAAAAAAAGGCTGAGTGAAACCTTAATCTCTCTAGGCAAAGACTAGAGACAGCCTAGGGAAAACTTTTAGACAATAACCATCCTACCTCAGCCAAAAAACACAGACAAAGCATTGGCCCCACAACCACAATGCTAGCAAACACTGAATGAGGAGCATAGATGTCCATCTACTCTAGCCTATGATTAGGAAACATAACTCCCCTATGAGGCTACTGCCATAAAAGGCCAAACAGGAAACCCAGATTCTCATCTCTTTTAAATGATTACAGTCACTGTGGAGAGCTTTGACTTCCACTCTGACCCCAAAATAATGAAGCACCCCTCTCCCTCCCCACTAGGGTGATGTCAGAGGGGTCCATTGGAAAGTTAGGACTTCCACTACTTCCCACTGGTAATGAGATCTCCATTTCCCCTCTCCACCCCGTGGTCAGTGGAGGCCATGTGCAGAACAGTAAAATATGTACCTACTTTCTCCGAGGTAGTAAATGGAAGCCCAATAGGGAACCAGGACTTTTAGCTCTGTATAGGATTAAGGAAGAGATTTCCCTTGGGCATCAACAGAGGACAAGTGAGGGACACAGACTCCTCCTTCCACATGGCAGCAACAGTGTTACCCTCCTTCTTCTGCTAGAGCAGTTTGAAGAAAACACCTACAACATAAGGTTTAAATAACATCCAAAGTCATACCATAATACTCAACATGTCCACATTTCAACAGAGAAATTTTCACTATGCCAAGAAGCAGAAAGATCTCAAATGGAGTAAAAAAAAAAAAAAAAAAGACAGTGAATTCCAATACTAAAGTGACAGAGATATTATAATTATGTGACAGGGATTTTAAAGCAACCATCAGGAAAATCAAGAAATAGAACACAGAAAAGTGAAGAACAGAACAAATGGTAAACAAAGAATAAATTGATATATTTAAGCTCTAACATATCAATAAGCATATTAAGTGTAAATGTTCTAAATAATACCAAATAAAAGACAGATATTAATAAACTATTTAAGAAAGCATAGGTTATGCTAAAGATAGGTTATCTTTAACCTGTCTACAAGAAACTGATTTCAAAAATAACAATATAAGAAGGTTGAAAGTGAAATGGTGAAAAAATATATATTATGCAACATTAATTAAATTAAAGCAAGAGTGGCTAAATTCATTTTGGATAAAATAGATTTCAGAGGAAGTATTACCAAGGACAATTATACAATGCTGAAAGAACCAATCACAAAGAAGACACATCTTAAATATACATGCAGTAACCAAGAGAACTGCAAAGTATTTGAAATATATGAAGCAAAAACTAATAAAACTGATAAGAGAAATAGTCAAAACTATTTAGTTAAAACTTCAACAACCCTATCTCAACAGTATAGAGAATAGCTAAAAAGAGAAGTCAGCAATATTTGAAGAATGTAAAAATGATTTCAAACAATAGGATCTAACTGACATTTATATAGCACATTCAATCTAACTATAACAGAATACTCCCTCTATTCAAGTGCCTACTTCTAGTACCAAGATAGATTTTATTCTGAGTCATAAGAGAAACCTTACTAAGTTTAAAAGAATTCAAGTTATACGGAGCATGCCTTTTGAACCCAATATAACAAAACTAGAAATGAGAAAGACAAAAGGACAATGACTAAATATTTGGAAAGGAAATAATGCACTTTTGAAGAGTTGACAAGTTAAATAGGAAGTCTCAAGGGGAATAAAAAAATACATCAAACTGAAATGAAACATGAAAATGAAGAATAAATTAGCATAAAGTAGCACAGAGAGGGAAATTTAGAGCCCCTAATACATACAGTAGAAAAGAGGGTATGTCTTTCAGATCAATAGTCTAGGGGTGCCTGGGTGGCTCAGTGGTTTAAGCCTCTGCCTTTGGCTCACGTCATGATTTCAGGGTCCTGGGATTGAGCCCAGAGTCAGGTTCTTTGCTCAACAGGGAGCCTGCTTCCCACAACCACCCCCAACACCTGCCTCTCTGCAACTTGTGATCTCTGTCTGTCAAATAAATAAATAAAAATCTTTTAAAAAATTAATCTAAGTTTCTACCTTAAGAACCTGGAAAAGCAACAACTAAATCAACTCATGGCAGAAAGAAAGAAGGAAAGTTCTTCAGACCTAAATTTGACAACTTAGATCGAACTCCTTAAAAAACACAAACTATCATGATTCACCCAATATGAAATAGATCATTTGAATAGCTTTAAAGCTGCCAAGGAAATTGAATTATTAGTTAAAAAAATCTCCTCCCCAAATCCCCATGTGCAGTTGGCTTCAAATGTTCAGAAGTCTATCAAATATTTAAAGAAAAATTTACAGAAATTTTCCAGTAATAGCAGAGGAGAGAATAATTTCAATTCATTTTTGAAGATAGTATTAATCTGATACCAAACTAGACATAGACAGTGCAAAAGAAGAAAATCACATACCAATTATCCCTCATGAATATGGATGCAGCAACTTTTAACAAAATATTAGCAGAGATAATATAGCAATACATTAAAAAATTGTACAACATAATTAAGTGGGGTTTACTTGAGAATTCAAGGCCAGTTTAATGCTCCAAAATCAATTAACTAATGTTACCTGCTGTATTAATAGGCTTAAATGGTGAATGGTTGAATGCTTTCCTCCTATTATTGCCAATAAAGCAAGGATGTCCATTCTTACTATTCTTATTAAACAGAGTGCTGGAAGTTCTTCCTAGTGCAATAGACAAGAAAAGGAAAATGTCTACAGATTGCAAAGGAAGAAAGAAAAATATTTTCAGGTGATATAGTTACCTCTCAGAAAATTGCAGAGAATCTACCAGACAACTCTTAGAATTAATAAGCAATTTCATCAAGGTCACAAGATAGAAGATACATAAGATAAATATACAAAAATAAATTGTATTTCTGTATATTAGCAATAAGTGCATGGAGAAATAGGGAAAGGAAAGTTATGGTCCAGCATATTTTCCGACTCCCCACCAAAGTGCCTCTTATTCCTGACTCAGATTAATTCCAGAACAAAATTTCATCATGCATTATATCTCTTACATTTATGATACATAGACAGTTTTCAGACTATTTCCCTTAATTGTTATGTATTATTGCTCTAAGTGCCCAAAGTTTAAAATAGATGTGCTGCTATCATTTGTCTGTTTTGCTTTTCTTTACTTTTCTCCTTGAGGACAGAAGTTACCACCTTATCTTTTCTGTATCTTATTTTTTGGAACTTACTCATCTTTAGTAATGTTTTACATGTTCTCAGTATTTTTAGAAATAAAAGTGTTTTTTAATCTTATTCTTCTAGACCATAATCACTAATATGTCTACAGAATTTTACGATTTTCATTTATCACACCCATGACCCTGCTCAGGTAATGACTAACTCGGTCCACACCTAGTCATTATAAAACACTATCATTCCTGCCTCCACCATAATTTTTAATTTATCCTATCATTGTATCCATTATCACTACTTACATAAAGCCAGAGATTTAGTCTTTTAATTCATCAATGTTTAGCTGGCATATATTGGATATTTATGAATCCTATTGGGTAGTAAATAAATTAATGAACAATGGATGTCACTTCTGAAGTGTAGGCACTGTAATACTAAATTATCCTCAAAGGCCCATCCTACTGTCCTACTTCAACACAAACGTAGTAAAATATTTTGTACAACAAATTTTGTTAATTAATCAAATAATTTTTACATCAGTATTTTGTTTCCTTAGTGAATTCCAAGTTCATTGGTATTTTTGGCTCTGGAAAATGTACTCCTAACCCATCTTTTTATCTAATTTCCAAATAACATTTTTCATGTTTTCTATGTTCCTTTTTTTTTTTTTAACATTTTATTTATTTGACACAGAAACACACAGAGAGAGAGAGCATAAGCAGGGGGAACAGGAGAGAGAGAAGCAGGCTCTCCCCAAGCAGGAAGCTTGACACGGGGCTCCAGCCCAGGACCCTGGGATCATGACCTGAGCTGAAGGCAGATGCTTAACCGACTAAGTCACCCAGGCACCCCTCGTTTTTTCCAAACTTACATACTCACTGTTTACCCTCCCCTTTTATTAACTTCCTTTACACACTTCCCCTCCAGCTGAAATGTACTACCAAAACTACCATGACCAAATGCCATCTTTATTCAAGGCCTAGCACAAGTGCTATTTAAATTGTAAATTCTTCCCTGATTATTCCCTTTTCTACTCCATTTATCTAAAAATTATTATTTTCCCTTGAAATTCTGTATCATTGTGTATATACTCTTATAGCATACAACATCTGGGCTTGTATCATATTTATTTTTGCAGAAATTCATTCTCCCCTACCACACTGCAGTCTCCCTAAGAATAAAAACCCAGGAGTGTTTATCACTGTAGTCTCCCTTAGGACTAGCTGACAAACAGCATGTGTTCAGTAACCATTTAAAAATAAATCATTGCTTTTATGGTCTTTAAGTCATCCAGTCTGGTCTACTGTTTGTCTCCAGGTCTACTGTTTGTCTCCAAATTATTCTTGGGCACAGTAATTTCTGTGACATACAAATAATCATGGTCAAGTATTTGAAATTATTTTATCATTTCCAACCAAATAACAGAGTTCAGAGAATCTGAAAGGAACATTCACTAGAAGATAAAAGCATAATGATTCTTAGATATACACTAGAAAGTTCTTTTGAAAATATGGGATCTAGCCCTAGCCCATGAAGCATGTATCAGTTTGCTAGCACAGCCATAACAAATACCAGGCTAGGTGGTATCTGCTTTACAACAGAAATTAATTTCTCATAGTTCTGGAGGCTGGAATTCCCAGATCAAGGTGTTGACAGAGTTGGTTTCTTCTGAGGTCTCTCTCCTTGGTTTGTATCTTCACCCAGACTTCCCAGTGTCTGGACTCTAATCTCCACTTCTCATAAGGACACCAGTCCCACTGGATTAGGTCCCTTCTCAGTGATCACATTTTATTGATTTTTTTTAAAAGATTTTATTTATTTATTTGACAGAGAGTACAAGGAGGCAGAGAAGAAGGCAGAGGGGGGCAGAAAGCAGGCTTCCTGATGAGCAGAGAGCCCAATGTGGGGCTCGATCCCAGGACCCTGATATCATGACCTGAACTGAAGGCAGAGGCTTTAACCCACTGAGCCACCCAGGTGCCCCAGGGATCACATTTTAAATAATTACTTCTTTAAGGACTTTATCTCTAAACACAGTCACATTCTCAGGTATTGGAGGTTGGAGTGTCAACATATGATTTTCAGGAGATACAGTTCAGCCCATAGCATTGCAGCTGCAACATTCACGAGTCATTCAATGCTCTTGGATTTAGCCTCTTCTTTTGTAAAACTGCATTATTTTCATCCCTTCTAAAATTCCTCTCAATTCAGTATCTTTGATTTCTCCATGGATCATTACTTTTTTGTAATGCATCCTCTAGAATATATCTTGGTGAATGTCACCATCCTTCATGCACCTTATGAACCTGGAACTTTGCAATCGTCTTGCATTCTTTTTTCTTTCCCTACCCCCAAACCAACCAAACACCTCTACCTGCTCAAAGGCTTTTCTTGACTCTCGCTTCTTCCTTTCTCAGGTGAGCCAATGTGAATCTTCTTGAAGTTTCTCTGCTTTCAATAGTCTGTCTGCATATTCCCATTATGTGATGACTGCATTTTTTCTCCATTGTCTAGAAATTATAATATCTAAATGAATTTATAGGACTGTCAAGGTCCTAATTTTCTTTGCTGCTTTGATTCCCACAAGCACTCCCCCTGTGACTTTTACCTTCCCCAGCAGTTTATGCTCCTGAGATACTGACCTGTTTGTGGTGCTCATGCTTTGGCCAAACTTTTCCCCTTTTGTCTGAAATGCCTTTTCCCTGCTTGTTGTTTTTCCTAATGATTTTGTCATGTCTGCGAACAGCTCAAATGCTTTTTCCTATGTGAGGCCTCCCTTTCTTCCTGAGGCAGAACTGAGAGAAGCTTATCTTCTGCTTTTCTTCTGCTTTTGATATACTGTCACTATCTAATTGGCTTAGCACTGTGATTTATTGATCTGTCATACCACTAAGTCTTAAGCTTCTTGACACCCTGGATTGTTTACTTTGAAGTCTAATAAACATTTGTTTAGGGAATGCTGTTTATGATAACCTAAGTACAAAATTAAGTAAAATATTGATTTGTTGAATTAATATTAATATATGTTATAAGATTTTAAAAATCTGTAATTCTACTTATTTGATTTTAATTCTATCCTTTTAAAACTTACCTGTTTCAGATATTAGACCCATACTCAATATTTTGTAACATATAAGGAACTATTTATTAGCTTAGACACCAGATGACTTGGATTAATTAAGTTTGGGGTAAAAAATAATGTTAAGAAAAATTATGTTGGCTTTGAAGTTTCTTTTGCCGTAGGTGTATACTTACAGAACAGAGAGCATTTCATCAAACTGTGTTAGTTATCTGCTCTGTTGGTATGATTTCAATTCCCACTTTCCTTTCCTTCACCTCCTCTTTTAGATAAACAAGCTGGAGGCACGCCTCAGGCAGGCAGGATGCACAGATGATAAAGGGATTCGAAGAAAAGACAATGAGCACTGGATGAAAGAAGACTGCGTTAGCTGTATGTGTAAGGTATAGGCCAACTTCTGCCTCCTGTTTTACTTCTGCTAGCCTGCCAGTTGAGACATACCTGAAAAATTCAAAAGAGAAAAATGTGTTCGTTTTGTGAAAAAATTCTAGGCATATTTTTAAAGTCAAGGTATTGATACGAGATTTTGAGCTTTTTGATTATCGATGTAAATATGCCACTATTTCATGAATGCTCGCTAAATACGACATGGGCTTTTCACATTTTCACTAATAATTGAGAGAGCTGACACTCAGGACATTTACTGAGCATTGCCCAAGATCACACAAATAAAGGCAGAAATGAGGCTTGAATTCAACTCCTTATTCTCTAGTCAAGCTCACTACAAATGTTGCCTGAAAGCATTAGGTAAATATTAAAAAACACTATCATAGTACCCAGCAAAAGAAAAAAAGCTTATTTAGTTTGTCCTTTGAACATAGCTGATACCAATTGCTCCTACCTCTCTCCACACCCCATGCCCTCTGGTTGGGGAGGTAACATTTTATAAGCCACTACTTCCAGTCTTTTTTCATGCAAATGTATAAAAAAAGCATTAATAGGAACTACATGTATAAATAGGCTCATATCATGGGTAATTTTTATTATACTGAGATAACCAATCAGATTACATATTATAAGAAATTTTTAAAAAGGTAATTTTACTGTAAGAAACGTGGGAATAATCTTTGAATGTTGCTTTTCAGAGTGGCCAGGTCACCTGTGTAGTAGAGACGTGTCCTCCAGCTCCATGTCCGAGTCTTGAATTGGTGAAAGGAACCTGCTGTCCAGTTTGCAGAGGCCCAGGAATGCCAGCTGATTCCCCAGAGAAACACTAATCAGCTCACTGCTCTTGAGCTCTGAATGGGGGAATTTCTCAGGAAAAGGCAGTGAAGCACTTTTAACCTATAGTCACACTCCTGGCATAGAAAACACTGATTTAAAACAAATTAGTTCATTTAACCCTTCAGCATACTATAAAGTATGGATCTTTTCATTTGCTAACACACCTTGAAGTAATGCAAAATTAAAGTCCAAAAAGAGGATAAGGATTACTTTCTTGTGAGAAATATTTCTTGTTGTAAGCTACCGGTTTTATATACTGTACATAGAAGTTTAAAAAAATAATCATGCAATATTTTTTTTTAAATCTGAGTATTGTGGAAAAAGAAATCTCTCATTTCAAAATTCTGAGAAATCCTGATCTCCAGGAGTTTTGACAGAATGTGTTTTACATTCAGAGAAAACATCTGGAAAGATCTGTGATGACTTTGGCTCATGTAATCCATGCTGCTTTCCTCACTCCACTCCGTCTCTCACATCTAGAACATAAAAAAATGCCTAGATTTTTCTAGAAAGGTATTTACCTGAACCATCAGTAGGCACCACCTTCTAGAGCATGAGGGAAAATTCAGTGAAAGTATATTTGGTGGAGTTTGCCATTTTTACATTTGGCTGGAAAATACAAACACTGTGATGGAAAGAGCCTTCAAAGGAGCCTTGCTCAATTTCTGCCTTTCCCTCATTTGTCATTATTATCACTAGTGAAATGTCAAAATTGAAATTTACCAAGTCTGAGCAATTCCCAGGAACAATATGAATTTACTATCAGAAGAATTGGAAATGCTTTTGACTTAAACAAAATGTATTGTTACGAGGTTTCTTCTAATTTTGGCACTCTGTTATAGCATTTAAAATACAATCCAATAGACAATAGGTTAGTTATATTCGGAATTGAGTATTTAGTAAATTAGGTGGGTTTCACTTAGTAAATTCTTTTTTTAAAAGGTGCAGCCACAGTACTTGGGGTTGTTTGCAGTTTTTGGTAGATTTCTTTAAGAAATTCTTTGTTGCAGGACTTTGAAGAGACTTCATGTAGTGTCCTGCCCAAAGGGGCTCTCAGGGTGATAACACTACTGTTTTCCAATTACAAAATAAACATTTCACACTGGGCACAATCTCCCAATATTTAGAAGCATTATGTAAAATGCAGTATTCATTATAGTGGAAATATTTTCATGGTTTTAATATTATGAGTGAGGAAAGATGTTTTCAGAGTTTGATAATAATGTTATTATTTTTAAAATGTATTGGTGATTCCCTCCTAAGATTCAAAATAATTTTTTACTAAAAAGTTTAAGGACAAAACAATATGCTCTAAAAGTTTGATGTTTAATTTTTTTTTTAAAAGATTTTACTTACTCATTTGACACAGAGAGACACATAGGGAAGATAAGCAGGTGAAGTGGGGAGGGAGAAGCAGGTCCCCCTCTCTACCAAGCAGGGAGCCAGACACGGGGTTGATCCCAGGACTCTGGGATCACGACTGGAGCCAAAGGCAGATGCTTAACGACTGAGCCCTGTTTGATGCATTTTTAAGTCCAAAAGAATTTCTAATTGTATTTCATTTTTAAAGACAAAACTTAATAAGTCCCCAAAGCTTGATATTTGGGAACCTTTCAAAACACAACAAAGTGAAATGAAGCTCATGGAAGTATAATTGGTTCCTCTGAACCTACAGCAAACATACTGCAAATGACAATAACACATGTAATAGTTCAGGTTTCTCATCATACTCATTTGTCATTTGATCATTTTACCTAAGTTTAAGCAAGACCTATATGATATCTCATATGATGATACACTGACCACATGTTAAATTTGGATGTCACCTGGTCAGTATCTTTGGCTCATTAAACACAAGCAGTTATCAAAATAACAGAATCAAATTATCATTTAAAATGGAACATGGGGACTTGAAATCTTGTCTGTCAATTGACGATTTGAAAATTCACTCACCTTTACAAATATGATTATAATATCATCATACAGATTACCTTCTGCTTTATTCATTTTATTTGTATTTCATTAATTTGTGCTTTTTAAAATGTTTCATTTTTGAAAGTAATATTGTGCATAATAAAAATTTCAAGTATTTCCTAAAGATATAGAAACCTTTGTATTCCATTTCTGCAGTCCAAATGCAAATGTTATTTCCAGTTTTGTATGTGTGTGTTTATGTGTGTGTGTATTCTTCAATACATTTTCTATGCACTAATGATGTTTCTTACTTAGTGATTTTTTTTTCCAAAGAAGCTTAAAACATTGAAAATCCAAATATATTTGTTAACAATATTTGATATATTATTTTCTGCTATGAAATCTGCTTGAGGTAAAATTAAATGTTTTTTACATGTGACACTTTTCTCATCTGGGCAAAGGCAGTATCCATGAAGAGGTAGACATAATGAAGATGAAAGCATTCTTGGACTAACTCTTTCCCTGATTTTGTCTGCTAAAGAAAAGCAAAGTTTTTTAGACATGATGTATGATGTGTGAAAAGGTAGACAAATAGCTCCTTTCTTTCAGGGGCTCTTTAATGTATACTGTGTACCTTCTATACATAAGTGGCCACATTGCACGCAGAGCTACATGACATGTAGTTGAAGGGGTATAGACAGCTTTTATTTGAGACTGACAATTAGAAATAGAACATTTACCTGATAAACAGTCTTTAATGGTTACAGGAGGCAAATAACGATGTTTAAAACTGAGCTTTAGTTTACCTGTTTAAGAAAATTTGTTGGGAATTTTGGTAAGGAAATTTTGTTTTTTTAATTGTGAAATGATTTTAATATAGACTTATGAACTGTAATTGCTACAAACACCCCTTGCCCAATGTCATGTGTAATGCATTTTCTTTTGCAAATAAAATAGAGTTTATTAGTAAGTTAAATTGAGTTCATGGATAGCTCACACAGAAATTCTATCTTCCAATTTAGGAAACATAAGCTTTATTAAAAGTCATATTTTGGTGAGTGTCCTCAACATTTAATGGCATGATAGAGTTTGTAGAAAACAATGGAAAGTTTTTTTGTTCTCCATGAATATATAAAATGGGGGTGGTGTAATAAATACAAGTAGTGCTAAAATCTGTACCTTAAATATAACCGCATATGTTTTGTTTTTAGTCCTTGTACTAGATAGTTTGCTACCTTTTGTTTTAAGCATCAGAAATGAATCAGTGTTTAAATTTGCATCTCAAACATAAGCTAGAGAGACAGAATGTATAATATTTCCTGAAATTATGAAGCTTATTCTGTATTCTAAACATGCTTTGTAAAATAAGTGAGGAGAAATTCTTTAAACTTAATTATTAACAAAATTGTTCAACTCTAAGGCTCTGGCTCATATATACATATATTTATTTATTATATGCATAACAATATTACAGACATCTATATATAATATATATTATGTGTAAATAAAATTAAAATAGCATTATCTTCTCATATCTTGCACCCAAATATTGGTGCACATTTGGAATTTGTGTACATTGGATAAATCCAATGTAAAAAATTTTAAATTTCATTTCTATCTTTGGAAATGGTATGTACTATCTAATTTTTATTCATCATATATCTAGCTATCCATTATCCATATTGTGGTTAATGGACTCTGGAAATTTTTTTTTTTCTTTCTGGAGAATATTCTTAATTCCATGTATGTTAATTATCCTAGAAATATTATGATTAAATGAAGATAATTTTTTTAAAAGTAGGTTCCACACCCAGCATCAAGCCAAATGCAGGGCTTGAACTCACATCCCTGTAGATCAAGACCTGAACTAAGATCAGGTGTTGGATGCTTAACTACCTGAACCACCCAGGTGCTCCTAGGAATAAATGGAGATCATTTAAGACAAGATCTCTGACTTAAAATTTTAAAATAAATTGTTTCTATCACATTATTTAATAAAAATTGCTTGCTAACTACTTAAAATACATAAAACATACACTAGTATTATATATTCATATATAATATATGAACATATATATGAATATGAAAATCTGAGAATAATTCCTGGTGTCCTTTTTTTTTTTTTAAGAAACAAACTATTTCTAAAAGGTCAAGGAACTTCATTCAAATCATTCCAATTTTTTGTCTCCTGTGGAACAATTACTTAAGAACACTTTCAGTGAGTCATCAACCAAGAGTGTACTTGATTGACCAAAATAAGAGAAGCCATTTGGTGTTGTGCAAAGAACACAGACCTAGGTCTTATATGGAATAACATATCCAGGACTAGGAAGAGTTAGAATGAGAATTCTAGTAAATTTTGAATTGGTAGAGATTCTAGTTTTTCAAATTTTAAAAGAAAATACCATGTCAGAGTAAAGGAGTTGAATAAAAGTTAAATAAACTGATCTAAATTACCCACATGAAATGGTAACAATGTTTTGGGAGTGTAGAAACTAAATCTATTTAGAGGAAAACTTGGATTGGGGTTTCTGGGTGCTCAGTCAGTTAAGCGTTTGTCTTCAGCTCAGGTCATGGTCTCAAGGTCCTGGGACTGAGCTCTACATCAGGCTCCCTGCTCACTGGGGAGTCATCTTTTTTCTCTGCCTCTTCACTTGCTTCTGCTCTCTCTCCAAATATAAATAAATAAACATATATATATATATATATATATATATATATATATATATATATATTTTAAAGAAGAATAGTTGGGCTTTTAGAAGCTTAGAATCCTCTAAACAATAGGAAGTATTAAGCAATCTCTTTTCTGGAAGAGTATGTGGAAGAAACAATATAATTTACTAGCAGGACAAGGGACTATGTAGTTGGTATGGGGAGCAGTCTAGATCAAATGAATAGGATGATATCTGCTCACCAACAAATAAAAAAAACCCAAATCAAAAGAAAAGAAAATAAATTTATAAAGGAAAACCATCTGGCTGGATCCAACTATGAAGAGACGAATTTAGAACCAAAACTGAAGGAACAGGCCTGGAACCCACAAGATGTATGCTGATGATTCTGGAGAACATTCCAGTTTGGTCATGGCTAAAGACCATGTAAAGGTGTGAAGTATAAATTTACATGATCACTGAGGTGTAAAATCCCAAGCTACGAATTAATGAAAACACTTGGCTTGTGCCAATAAAGAAAACCACAAACTCAAAAATTTAAGTACAGTGACTGAAATGATAGAAATATATAATTTTCATTTCAAAACACATGATCAATTCAAAAGAATATAAGAAAATAAAGAAATTAAAATTTTGGTTAATGTAAAAATTAATATAATAACAAATTTAAATATATTTGAAATCATATTAAATAAAAATATTTGCTCCTCAGACAAAATCCATAGTCTCAAGCTGGTATACAAATATATATACATATACACAAATGCACATATATGCACATAACAGAACTAAATGCAATGTCACAAAAATGTTGAGAAAAAGGGAGAAAGGGAGATAGCCCATATTTTACTGATTTTTGAAGGAACTTTGTTATGGGTTGAATTGTGTTTCCCCAAAATTTACAGGTTAAGTCCTGACCCTCAATACCTTAAAATGTGACCTTATTTAGAGAGAAATTTTATATAGACTAAGAGAATGGGTCCTAATACAATATGACTGGTTTCCTTATGAAGAGGAGAAATTTGGGGATGGATACACAGAAACACACAGGGAGAACACACTGAGAATATGAAAACAGCCCATCTATCAGCTAAGGAGAGAGGCCTAGGGCACATCCTTTCCCCACAGCCTCAGGAGCAACCAACTCTGCCACACCTTGATCTGCGAGCCCATGTACTTCTGTTATTTAAGCTAGCTGGATTGTGGTGCTCAGTTACAATAGCCCCTTGAAAACTAGTACAGGGTGATTATGGTCATTCAGTAGGGATGAAGAAAAAAATCATCAGAAAAGTACAATCCTGCACCTATATACACACAAAACATAATGTTCACATTAAAAGTAATTTATGAAATATAATTTGCAAATCTATAATTAATTACTGCTCTTTTCAGATTTTCATATGCTTCTCTCAGAAACTGACATATCAAGCAGACAAAAGATAGTATTGAACAGTACAGATAACAAACGAGCTAATGGTCATATTTGCAATCCTGTCTCTAACAGTAAGAGAATACATATTCTTTAAAGTTCTGCATGAAATATATTAAAAAATTGACTTCTGGTTACACAGAATACTTCAACAAACTTCAATAATTTAGTGGTATTTTATAGACCATGGTAGCTCAGTAACAGTGAGATCAAAAATAAGGGAAAATTATAATACATCCATACATATACATCAACAAAGAAATTAGAATGGATATTATAGAACTATTTAGAATATATCCAAAACTAAAAAGAAAAAATACTATACATTAAAACTTGTGGAAAGCAGCTAAAATTGTGAAATATGTTTGGGTGTTAAACCATAGTTTACTTTGATCTCATGTAAAGGGTTTCAGTTTTCAGCCTCTGATATCTCCTTTGACCAGAAGTAATCAAAGAACACCTAATATATAGGACTATTATTTATAGATTGCATCACTGTAGACATGTAGGGTAAAGATGACAAAAAAATATTAAAAGAAGGTGTGAGTCGTGGAATTTTTATAAAAATGATGTCCTTTATTACCCTTGTGTATTGGCAGTTGTTGGGGTTATAGAAATACTTGATGAAGGTGGGGTGCACTCAAATAGGATACTTCGGATTGTTCATTGCCTTAGACCCACCTCCCTGTTGAGGTATCACTGCTTTTGTGAATGACAAGAGACTTTAAATGATACTTTTAACAATCAGGAGATGATGATGGCTAAAGATCTGGTGGCATGGAGCTAGTGTCTTAAAAAAGAATCTTTGAAAATAACTCAGTGATGCTTCTTAGAGCCTCATGTTGTTCCAAATGTTAACACAGAAAGTAAAGGATGTACAAACAAAAATAGAAAAAAAATAAGTTCACAAAACAACTTATTTGAATAGCATATTAAGTAAGTATTAGGATCAATGTTTCTTTCTTGATATATACACCAAATATCATAAATCATGAGTCTGTATAGATGCATGCATGTAGATAGATAGATTAGATAGATAGATAGATAGATAGATAGATAGATAGCCTCAGAGTCTAGTTTGACATTTCTAACCTATGGAACTATAATTTTTGTAATGCCTAATTAAAGGATACAAGACAAATTTAAAGGAAAATCCTAAACAATTTTTGGTTAAGACCATTCTCTACTCTTCTCCT
Source organism: Mustela nigripes (assembly GCF_022355385.1). Taxonomy (NCBI): domain Eukaryota; kingdom Metazoa; phylum Chordata; class Mammalia; order Carnivora; family Mustelidae; genus Mustela; species Mustela nigripes. The sequence continues at coordinate 118,814,231 of NC_081559.1, read as the reverse complement.
ATATCCAACTAGAATGAGATTTCATCATTTATTTAAAATAATCCAGATAAGAACATTAGGATATCTGAGTCTTTAGGCATTATTTTGTTATTGTTTTTATAAAGAACATTTTTTGTATTAGTTGTTGTAAACATTTCCATATCCTTTTATATGTATTAGAATTGGGATTTATTATTTTTATATAAAAACAGGGTCAGTAAAAAAATAAACTCTTAGTTGTAGATTCGTTAGTTTATATATCATGACTGATGGTGTTTTGAAAATTTTAAAGGAGTCAATGCACTTTGAATTGCTAGAATTCCCCTATGATCCTCTGTCTTGTTTTTTAAATTCTTCATATCATTGAGATCATGATACTTGTCTGTCTCTAATTGACTTATTTCGCTTAGTGAAATACCCTCTAGTTCCATCCACTTCATTGTAAATAGCAAGATTTTATTTTTTTTCTTGAAGGCTGCATAATATTCATATATATATATATATATATATATATATATATCACATATTCTTTATCCATTCATCTATTAATGGACACCTAGGGTCTTTCCATAGTTTGGCTATTGTGGACATAGCTGTAGCAGTAAATTTTTAAAAAATGTGTTCCTTGCTATTTAGGGAGCTGACTCAGTAACATATTCACTTTAAGTTTAGTCTAAAAACTTAATCAAAGACAGTTATTTTCAGTTTGAATTCCAAAAACAAGCAAAGAAACAAATATGCATAAAAAATAGGATCCAACTTTACTCTGTCTAGAAGACCCTCACTTTATATTCAAAAATACAAAGAAGTTTAAAGTAAAAAGATAGGAAAGATGTACTATGAAAACAGGAACAAGAGAGTTCCAGTGGTTATACTAATAACAGATTAAAATAGGTACTAAAACAAAAAAAGTTACTAGACATGATAGAAATATTCTCAGATCCATTGGGAGAAGATCAGCATGAGAAAGACATACAAAACTGAAAAACCAGCTTTAAATCATATGAGGGAAAATAGAAAAAAAAATCAGGGAAGAAATAAACAATTCAACAACAATAGTTGGAGATTTTAATACCTCACTTCAATAATGGGTTGAACAATTAGACAATATATCAACAAGACTATGGAATATTTTAGGGGTGCCTGGGTCACTCAGTCATTAGGTGTCTGCCTTCAGATTGGGTCATGATCCCAGGGTCCTGGGATTGAGCCCAGCTTTGAAAGGGTCCCTGCTCAGCAGGAGTTTGCTTCTCCCTCTCCCACTCCCCCTGTTTATGTTCCCTTCCTCATTGTGTCTCTCTCTGTTGAATGAATAAATAGAATCTTAAAAAAAAAAAAGAGGAATATGGAATATTTTAAAAGTAGTATACCCCAACTAGAGCTAACAGAATCAGTAAATACAATGTACCACCAGCCTAATACACATTCTTTTCAAGTACACAGGGAACATTTCCAGGACAGATCATGTGCTCACCAAAAAACAAGGCTCAATAAATTTATAATGATTGAAATCATATAGAATATGATCTATGACCACAATGGATTAATATTAGAAATCAATAACAGAAAAATAGTTGGGACATTTAAAAATAGGTGGAAATTTTTAAACAACATTGCTAAATAGCCAGTAAGTATAGAAGAAATTACAATAAATCAGACTTTAGCTATACCTAAAAAAAAAAGAAAAAAAAAGAGAGAGAGAGAGAGACAGAACATTCAAATTACCAAATTACCGTACCAAAGAGAAAGTACGGCCATCAAACAGAAATATAAGGGATTCTAAGGGGATGTTATGGATAACTGTGTGACATAAAATTATATAACTAGGTGAAAGAGAAAACTGCTAGACTCACTACTAAAACTAACTCAAGAAGAAATAGAAAATGTAAGTAGAACCAACACAAATAGACTTATTTATTTATTTGTTTGTTTATTAAAGATTTTATTTATTGACAGAAATCACAAGTAGGCAGAAAGGCAGGCAGAGAGAGGGGTGGGGGAGAAGCAGGCTCTCTGCTGAGCAGAGAGCCCAACATGGGGCCCGATCCCAGGACTCCGAGATCATGACCCAGCCGAAGGCAGAGGCCTAACCCACTGAGCCACCCAGGCACCCCAAATAGAAAAATTTCATTAGTACTTAAAAAAAAAAAACTGCCTACAAAGAAAAGTCCAGGCTCAGATAGTTTCACTGGAGCATTCTCACAAACATTTAAAGAGTTGGCAGTAATTCAGCATGTACTCTTCCCCAAAATACAAGAGTTGGGAATACTTTCAAACATATTCTATGAAGCCAATATTACTCTATTACTCGAAATGAAATCCAGACAAAGATATAATAACCAAAGACCACTGTCTTTCATGGATATAGATGTAAAAATCCTCAACCAAATATTAGCATGTGCATAATACAAAGTTATATATCACAGCCAAGTGGGATTTACCCAAGAATGTAAAGTTGGTTTAACAACTGAAAATCAATTAATGTAACACACTATACCAATAGAATAAAGGACAAAAAAAGCCCAAACCACATAACCTACTTCATTATATGTATAAATAACATTTGACAAAATCCCATACCATTTCATGATAAAAACCTTCAATAAATTAGGACTAGAAGGAAACTTTCTCAATTGACAAAGAGTATTGTCGGGAGCCAGTACAGGAGGCCCACTATAAGAGCTGTAAGGGACTGAATATGATTGGCTGTTCATTTAGGTCCAGTCACGCGGGAGGTGCATGCACACTGCATGAACACAGCATGGCCATGTATGGTTATGTTTGGTGATCATGCTCTGATTGGTTAACACTTCCTGCATAAAACCCATGCGCCCAGGGTAAGAGGAGGAGGAAGAAAAAGAGATTAATAAAAAAGGTTCGCCGCTACGTGAGTCTCCGAGTTGTTCTTGCTGGCAAGAGCGACAGAGTATCTATGAAAAACCAAGAGCTCTCATCATATTAAATGGTTTTCCTTTAAGATCAGAGAAGGTTATCCATTCACTACTTCTATTCAGTTATGTGCTAGAATTTCTAGCCAAGGCACTAAAGCAAGAAAAAAAAAATAGCTTGGAAAAGGAGCAAAACTATCTCTATTTGAAGAAGATATCATCTCACATACATGAAATGTTACAGAATCTACTAACAATTACTAGAAATAAACACATTCACCAAGGTTGTAAGAATGCTAGATCAGTATATAAAAATCAATAATATTCCTATAGACTAGCAAGAAGCACAGGAAAAGTGAATTAATGAAAGTGTTCTATTTTGTGTAATCAAAAAAGAATAAATACTTAGCAATAAATTAACAAAGGAACTTAAAATTTCTTTTAATCTAGACACAATGATGTATTGTTTGAAGAAGTAAGATTCAAATAAATGGAAAGACATCCCTTATTTATGGCTCAGAGAATTAATATTATTAAGATGGTAACAGTTGTCAATATGATGTGCAGAGATGTATGCGGGTCATCTCAGGTAAGAAAATCACAATGGACAGAGAAGAAAATTATGAATGTGTTCAGAGCACAATGAATAGGTCACTTTGGCAAGAATAATCATGTGGATAGAGGAACTTCAGGAGACAAAGGGGAACCTAAATTTTGAATAATCTTGAATGCCAGTCATAGAAGGTGGAATTTAATTCTTTAGGCCATGACAGTTTTGTTTTTGAGCAAGCAGGTGAAATTATCAGTGCTTTAGGAATTTACCTCTGGAGAACATGTGCAAATTGAATAGGAGAACAAAGGACTGGAGGCAATAAATATAAAATGAAATGAAAGCTATAGTCACAGTGAACTTAGACCACTCCATTTTAACTGTTCTAGGCTCTGCTGTCCAATATGGTAGCCACTAGCCATGTATGAATATATACATTTAAATTAATTATATAATATTAAAATTTTAATTCCTCAGTTGCAGTAACCACATTTCAAGCAGTTATTCAACTGTAGCTAGTAGCTACCACTTTAGACAGTGCAGATAAAGAATACTCCTATCACAAAGAAAGTTATAACAAACAGAACTATAATGAAGCTTATCTCTTGATTCTATGGATCCACGTTTTATACTTGGGGTATATTATGTAAAGACAGAATGGGTGTAAACCAAAAAAAAGAGGGATCTGGGCCCAAATGGCATTCTTTCGGAGCTGATCCATGACAAATAAAAGGCACTAACTGAATTCCTGGCATAAAATGATGTGAATTTGAACTGGAGTCATAAAGAAAAAAATAGAAGTAATATGCAATTATAAGAGCTATTTGAAGGAAAATTAACAGAAGCTAATCCTTATAAATCAACTAGCCTGGCTAGTGAAAAGATTATTTACTTACTGTTTAAGTTAAAAAATATCTGTTTGTAGGGCGCCTGAGTAGCTCAGTGGGTTAAAGCCTCTGCCTTCGGCTCAGGTCATGATCCCAGGGTCCTGGGATCAAGCCACACATACAGCTCTCTGCTCAGCAGGGAGCTTGCTTCCACCTCTCTCTCTGCCTGCCTCTCTGCCTGCTGGTGATCTATGTCTGTCAAATAGATAAATAAAATCTTAAAAAAAAAAAGTATCTGTTTGTGAGCAGCATTTAGCCTTACTTATAGTTGACCATTAAACAACATGCAGGTTGAGGTGTCAAACGCCCTGCAGTCTAAAACTCATGCATGACTTTTGACTAACCTAAAACTTAACTACTAGTAGCCTACTATTGGCCAGAAAACTTACTGATAATATAGACAGTTAGCTAGTTAAATAAAAGAAAATGTTATAAAGAAAATCATAAGGAAGAGAAAATACATTTACAGTACCATACTGTAAAAATATAAATCTGCTTTTCATCCCTTTTACTAGAAAACCAAGACACAGAATTCCCTGTGCCCTACAGATTTCTGATTTTATTGGCTAGTACCATGCCACCTGACCACCCCAACTTCAAAGAAGCTTTAGAACATGAGTGTTTAGTTTTCACAGTTTCTGCAGTGGGATGGCCTCATAGGAGAAAGAGGTTGATCAGAGGACCTTCAGTATCTGCCACATGTACATCAGTATCTCCTATGAGTCAGAATTATAACAATTCTTGAAGAAATTATTCAAGAATTGATAAGGTGTACAAGTTAAACCAATTATTTTGCTTCTGAGCATCCCTTAGTTGTATTGAGAAGGTGCTATCTGAAAGATATATGTGTATTTTATACTTTTATTATAGAAATAATGGTACATTTTAGCTGTTTTAGTTCTTTTCTTTCCTCAAGAATGTCAAATGAGTATATACCAGTGTCAACAGACAGTAAAATTGGATAGAATGCCAAAAAAGTAACAATTGATTTTTACATAAAAGTAGATTAGTACTATTGAGCTTTATTTTGTTCTGTGCATTATTTATGGCTAGAAGTTATTTATGCTTCTATATCATGAAAAAGTGGATGGAGAAACCACTGAAAATAACTACTTGACACAAACACATAATATATTGTAAAACTGAATCAACTCTGATAATGCATCACAATATTTTCTTAATGGTTGAGCAGGAAGTAATTAAATAAAGGCAAGAAAGGATTGAAAACTAATAAGTCCTAAGGAAATATAAAAGGATAGTTAGAAAATATTAGAAAATAAAATAAAATCTCATTTTAATGACAATAACCACTCTATTTGACCCTGAAGATAAACAAATAAACCTGGAAATGCACTGCTATGTCTATAAGGATCACCATCCAACAGTTTTCTAATTTTATAGTCTAGTTTCCAGAGTATCTCTGTACTCTAGGAATTCTGACTCACACTAGAGATTTGGATTAGAATTAAATGAAGGGAAATGGCCACTAAAGACTAAGTTACCAGTATCCCAGTCACTTCTAAAAATTAAACAAAAAAAAAAAAAAAAGAAAAAAAGAAAAGAAAACAAAAAATCCTAAAACAGGGCTTGAGCATACATAAGTAGCTCGTAATCAATAGTTTTCTATTACTCTATGTTGAAATTGGATAAAACAGAGGGTAAACTAACTCCTTTATTCACTTTGTGTTAGCAGGAACCAAGCTCTCAATATACTCATAAATGTTTTTGAACACATATTAAAGACAAAATTTATAATAATGATAGGGAGATATGAGAATGTTATGAATGGTATAGACCCATATACATATGTGCGTAGAATATAGTTGCTGACTCTCACTGTACGCATGAATTTATCAAATATTGGCAAATATTCTGCAAAGTTGTTATACCTACTTAAACTCTCACTCAAAGAACTTTCTTTTTTTATTCTTTTAAATTTTATTAATGTATTTATTTATTTATTTATTTATTTAATTTTTTTCGGTGTTCCAAGGTTCATTGTTTATGCACCACACCCAGTGCAATACTTGCCTTCCTTAATACCCACCACCAGGCTTACCCAACCCCCTACCCTTCTCCCCTCCAAAACCCTCAGTTTGTCTCTCAGAGTCCACAGTCTCTCATGTTTGTCTCCCCCTCTGATTTCTCCCAACTCACTTCTCTCCATCTCCCAATGTCCTCTGTGTTATTCCTTATGCTCCACAAGTAAGTGAAACCATATGATAATTGACTTTCTCTGCTTGACTTATTTCACTCACATCATCTCCTCCAGTCCCATCCATGTTGATACAAAAGTTGGGTATTTATCCTTTCTGATGGTGGCATAATACTCCATTGTATATATGGACCATATCTTCGGATGAATGGATAAAGAAGATATGATCCATATATTGTTGAACTTTCAAAATCTAATTGCTATATCTGACACCGTGTCTTATTATGATTTTAATGTAATTTTTTTCTGATAAAAAGTGAAAAAGTATTTTTGTATGTTTATTTTCCATTCATATTTCCTCTTTTTGTGTGAATTACCTCTTCATATCCTTGTCTGTTTTTCATGTAAGAAGTTCTTTTTTTAAACACTGATTTTTAGGAGTTCTCTACATATCTTGCATGATAATCCTTTGTCATTTTCATGCATTGCTAAAATTTCCTCCCAATTTGTGTTGGCTTTCTATTTGTTAAAGTAGCTCTTGTATTTTAGACATTTCTGGCTTTAAAACAGTTGACATTATCAGGTTTTCCTTTATTACTTTCCTTTATAATTTTGAGCATTTTCAAGAAATTCTTCCCAGTCTGGAGTGCAACTGTATCTTCTCCAAAAATTTTTTCTAAGAAAGTGTTAAAGTATTTTTTTCTCTTTAAGTGGTAATCTTGAGTTTACCTGCAGTTTATATGTTTATGTACATCTAATTTTATTTTTTTTTCAGTAATGATAACTAGCACTGTTAATTGATGAACTGAACCACTGTTTTTTAAGGCTTTCTCTGTTGCATATAATGTTTCCATATGCCCTGGGTTTGTTTCTACTCATGGCACTGTTGGATAGGTCTGTATATCCTGGTGATAAATTTCACAAAGCCCTCATCACCATAGCTCTATATTGGTCTGGATATATGGGAGGGCTGGTGGAGGCATTGTTTCCTTTTAGAGGTGTCTCGAAAAGTTTTGGTCCCAGGCATTTCTGTATGAATTTTTAAATCAGCTTTAAATTTTCCTAAAAGAAATCCTACTGGGATTTTGATTGGAATTGCATGAATTGATAGATAAATTTAGCAAAATAATATTTTATGATATTGAGCCTTTTCATATATAAATACACTATGTCTTCCTATTTATTTAAAAGTTTTTCTATTGTTTCTCAGTAGTACTGCATTTTCCCCATAAATGTGTTCCATATCTTTTGTTAGGTAAGTTTCTAGAAATATCAGGCTACTGTGGCTTTTATAAAATAAATCTTCTTAAAACTATGTTTTCTCTGTATTTGTTGCTGACATAGAGAATTTCATATTGATCAGAAAGCTAGTAACTTTTTTGAGTACTTTAATTAGTCCTATTGATTTATTTATAGGTTCTCTTGGACTTTTTAGACAAACTCTTGTATCCTATATGAGAGTTCAAAGTTCTGATTTTTCCTTCCTAAGTATACATTATATTTCTTCTTATTTTTATAATTTTGCATTATTGAATTGACTAAGATCATCCACACAATTTTGAATAGAAATAGTGATATGGACTAGATAGAACAATTGCTCTGGATCTTAAATTCAAGAGGGATATTTTAGCATTTCACAATTAAGTTTGATATTTGCTCTCAAACTCATTTGATTGTCGCATCAATATTGTGAGGTAGGTTAGGTATATATCACATCCATTTCACAGTTGAGAAAACCAAGGCTTAGAAATGTTAAATGGTGTGTCTAAGATCACTCACAATGACAAAGATAGGCATGGAAAACAGGTCTTACACCCCAACTTTTATCAACTACACATCATGCTGCTTCCCCAGGAAGGCAAAGCACAACAATCTAGGCAGTGTGCAGTCCACACACTGACGGCAACAAGACATGCAGGACCAAAGTGAGCTCTCTTCAGCTGCTCAAGACATGCTCTGACAGAGACAAAACATTTCTGGTCAGAAGGGACATTTCATTGAGTCGGTACCTTCTAGATTAACCATTTCCTTTAGGTTGGGAGTGAAAGTGTGGCAAGTTTTCATTCTATCAAGAGTGATACCATTTTGTACTGGTGAATGATTCTCTCTGCTTGCTTTGTTTTTAATGGATGGAAAAACTTTGCAACTTTAGAGTCACGTGCTTAGTGCTTCTGCAGAATTTTAGCCCAGAAACCCACTTGTTTACCTGGAGTCACCCCACACATATTAAGTGGCTCTACCTAGCTGTAATTAGAATTTTTAAAAGCCTTAAAGGGAAAGAGAGAAGACTCAGTAATCCTTTTTGTAAACTTTATTATTTATTTTTATTATTTAATTCTTAATTAAAGAATACAGTTTCTGGTTTCTCTTTTTTCCTTTGTTGCACGGTTTTGAAATTCAGCTGCTGAGCACCATATACATCACTATACATACAGCCACAGTCACCTTATCTCTATTCATCTCAGCTCTCAATCTGCTGCATCTCTCTCTAGAGTGAATACAAGCTGTCATATATGCTGATAGCATAGAAATCACTTGGTCTGCCACTCCTACTTTCTCACTGTAATGCATGTCTGCAACGTGACACATCATCAGTATTCTACAACTTGACATTTTTAAGATTTGTATTTCTATTTCTAGACAAAAACCAAGAACAAAAATGATGTTAAACAGTGTCAACAATGGAGAGACATTGCTTAGATTGTTTTCAGAACATACAAAACAATACATACTTTATTTTGAAAAATATTATTGGAATACTATAAGCAAATGAAAAATAAATTATGTAAATGAATATAAACAGGTCATTTGAGGCACTTGGGCTTCTCAAGTATTGTTATGAATAGAAAACTGAGTATATCAAACAATTAGTCAAATTAATATTTTCAGTGAAAATCATATTGGAATTTCTATTAGTAAAATTCAAGAATGTTTATAGGTTGAAGTGGATTATGACAAGCCATGTCATTTTAAAAATTATGAATTAATAAGAATAAATTCAGTTGCTAGAAAAGTCAAATGTAATGGATGAAATGAATGAGTACAGATGTCTGAATACCTTTCATTGCCCAAGTGACTCAATTTTTTTTGGCATTCATTTAGGGGGCTTGGCTTATTCTGGAGTAGTGTTACTGGAAATTCAAATTGATGAATTCCAACTTTATTTATTTATTTTTTTAAGATCTTATTTATTTACTTGAGAGAAAGAGAGAGACAGAGAGCAGGGGGAGGAGCAGAGGGAGAGAGACAAGCAGACTCTGCAGTGAACAGGAGCAGAGGCAGGCTCGATCTCAGGACCCTGAGATCATGACCTGAACTAAAACAACAGGCTGAGCTACCAGGCTCCCCTGAACTTTATTTTTTTTTAATAAAAATTCAAATAACATTAATTGTGAAAAATTGCTTTGAGAAACATTTTGATATTGAGCATTTTCTTGAAAGGATATAATGAACAAATACCAAACAAAAGCCATGCCCTATCCATAGCCAACTCAGAATTTTAGTGGGAATATCTAAGCCGGCTCTGGAGGGTGCCTGGGTCTCCTGGGAAGGCCAGGGCTCCTACATCACCCCAAATATGCATACATTTTGAGGAAAACACTGTACTTGCGGCAGAGGCCAACTTTCGCTAGCCCTTTCTGAACCTCTCTCCCTGCGTAATTGACTCAGTGAAGCCTCAATGACCCCTTCCTATAGATTCCGGTGGCCCCAGGACAGGATGGAGTGATAAGGCTGGAGCCCATGTTCAGAAGGAAGGGCCTGGCATGCCCTGCCCTCCTGTTTTGGGACTGGGGCATATCCATTGACTGCTCTGTTTCACTCCTCATCTTGAATGGAGCTGAAGATAATACCCACCTCCTGGGTATTAACTCCTGGGGTTGCTTGAGCAATTACAAACATAAATTTTAGCCATGGTTATTAGCATATAGTAAATGTTATACATCACTCTTTCTGATATTGAAACAAGGCCCAGATATACATAAGATTCTCTTTCCTTTTCTTAAGAAGACCACCAAAAAATATGCATTTTTGCAGACTCATATCAAAAAAGATAGGAGCACCTTAAAGTAAACCAGATGAAAGAGAGAGAGAAACAATGCCAAAATCAAATATTAAATGTTCTGTTTCCTAATATGCATTGGGAGCAGGGATGCTAATTTTAGAAATTGCCAGATAAATAGACTCTATTTGACCCAAACATACTTCAAATTCCCTCCCGCAGCCCATTCCTGGAATCCTTATGCTTCTAGGCATGAACATTGTGTGGCAAAGATTTTGTTTTATTTTAAGTGAAAAAAAAAAAACTATCTTAATTTTTTTTTCTATCTCCCTCTGGATTTAATACTAAAGCATTATTACTAAAATAAGTTTAACTTTTCCTACCATCTCAGAATTTTAGTTGAGGCCCCAGGAATAAGGAAAATTAATGATAAGTACCCGTGTTCAAAAGAATAGTGCTTATTTTGGTCAGAGTTCTCCAGAGAAACCAAGTTCTCCAGAACAGGGGGAAAAAAAAAGAAAAAAATATGATCATGCAATATTGGGCAAACTTCCTCATTATTGATTTTCCAGGTGCAGTGTAGAAGAGGCGTTCTATATAATTGTGTCTTGATTTACCTCTGAAAATTTACTGAGAGGTGTTAAAAGTCATGTTATTTCTGTTTACGAGATATCTAAAATGTTTTTGAAAATATGGAATTATGTGCCTTTAGCAAAAATAAACCTTTAGTCTCTTTTACTTAGTGTAGTTCACTTTTTTCTTTCTTTTTTGGTGAATAAATGTAAATGCTTTTTGGAGCCAAACCACATAATGACCACCACACAAAATGCTATTATTTCCTAAACAACTTGTTTTCCTGCATGTGCAGTTAACTGTTTAAACCTGGATTATATCATATGTAATTATGACATTGGAGTTTTGCAGCTGAAAAAGTAGCAAAGATTAGAATAAACATAAAAATTGATGAAATGAGGATTTCATGCATCACAGGGCCTTTTGAGGGGATGTTAAAGCACTATGTGTCAGGAGATGTTTTAAGACCATGTGTACTGCCAGTATTGCATGTAGCTTACCTCTCCTTTAGGCCATCTGAAAGGAGTTGGTGTCCATTGTTTTGACTGTCCAACAGTCTTGCTTTTGATCCTGCTGCTTTTCTCCAGGGGGACCTCACTGGCATTGGATGAGTAGAAACTCTCACAAACCAGATCCCACAGACCTGGAGAAGGGATGTGAGCCAACTTGAGAAAACATCTGATTCTTCGTTTGTAAATGTAGATGGAAACTAAACTGTGGTGCTGTTTAAGGGCTTAGAATGTTAGATGGCCTACAGTAAAGGATGTAAAACATTAAATCTGTTGCATACTGCAGTGAGCATGGGGGCAATCTATGAGACAAAAAGGTATCAGGCCAGAGGAGCATTTACTTCTACTTCTAAGTGTCGATTATGGACACAGCACATTACATTTAATATCAATGACCACACGTAATTTAGTTTATCTTTAAACATAACTAAATTCTCCTGCTTTACCTTAGCAGCAAAGCATTACACAATTTGTTTGTTGGGCGAGTTCACTTATGTTTATTGCAATTGGGAGAGGAGAAAGGTCTTATGGTATGGTGAATGCATTAGAAGCATCTTTTATTTTATTAAGCACTATTTTCTTTTTATTTTTTAGTTCAAACCAATCTATATTGGATTGGATATTCCTTACTTCTCCTTACAGCTCTATTTTTTTTTTAAATTTAATTTCTTTTCAGTGTAACAGAATTCATTGTTCATGCACCACACCTAGTGCTCCATGTAATATGTGCCTTCCATAATACCCACCACTAGGATCACCCAACCTCCCACCCCCCACCCCTTCAAAACCCTCAGGTTGTTTTTCAGAGTCCAGAGTCACTCATGGTTCATATCCTCCTCCAGTTTCCCTCAACTCCCTTCTCCTCTCCATCTCCACATGTCCTCTGTGTTATTTGTTATGTTCCACAAGTAAGTGAAACCATATGATAATTGACTCTCTCAGCTTGACTTATTTCACTAGGCATAATCTCTTCCAGTCCCGTCCATGTTGTTCGAAAGTTGGGTATTCATCCTTTCTGATGGAGGCATAATACTCCATAGTGTATATGAACCACATCTTCCTTATCCATTCGTCTGTTGAAGAGCATCTTGGTTCTTTCCACATTTTGGCGACCATGGCCATTGCTGCTATAAACATTGGGGTACAGATGTCTCTTCTTTTCACTACATCTGTATCTTTGGGGTAAATACCCAGGAGTGCAATTGCAGGGTCATAGGGAAGCTCTATTTTTAATCTCTTAAGAAATCTCCACACTGTTCTCCAAACTGGCTGTACCAACTTGCATTCCCACCAACAGTGTAAGAGGGTTCCGCTTTCTCCACATCCTCTCAAACACACATTGTTTCCTGTCTTGCTAATTTTGGCCATTCTAACTGGTATAAGGTGGTATCTCAATGAGGTTTTAATTTGAATCTCCCTGATGGTTAGTGATGATGAACATTTTTTCATGTGTCTGATAGCCATTTGTATGTCTTCATTGGAGAAGTGTGTGTTCATGTCTTCTGCTCATTTTTTGACATGATTATCTGTTCTGTGTGTGTTGAGTTTGAGGAGTTCCTTATCGACCTTGGATATCAGCCCTTTGTCTATACTGTCATTTACAAATATCTTCTCCCATTCTGTTGGTTGTCTCTTGGTTTTCTTGACTGTTTCCCTTTGCTGTGCAGAAGCTTTTGATTTTGATGAAGTCCCAAAAGTTCATTTTCACTTTTGTTTTCTTTGCTTTTGGAGACATATCTCAAAAAAGTTGCTCTGGCTGATATCGAAGAGATTATTGCCTATGTTCTCCTCTAGTATTCTGATGGTTTCCTGTCTCACGTTGAGGTCTTTTATCCATTTCAAGTTTATCTTTGTGTATGGTATGAGAGAATGCTTGAGTTTCATTCTTCTAAATATAGCTGTCTAATTTTCCCAGCACCATTTATTGAAGAGACTTTTTTTTTTCACTGTATAATTTTTCCTGCTTTGTCGAAGATTAGTTGGCCATAGAGTTGAGGGTCCATATCTGGGCTCTATACTCTGTTACACTGGTCTATCTGTTTTTATGCCAGTACCATGCTGTCTTGGTGATCACAGCTTTGTAGTAAAGCTTGAAATCAGGCAACGTGATGCCGCCAGTTTTGTTTGTCTTTTTCAACATTTCCTTAGCAATTCAGGGTCTCTTTTGATTCCATATTAGGATTATTTGCTCCAGCTCTTTGGAAAATACTGGTGGAATTTTGATCGGAATGGCACTAGAAGCACAGATTGCTCTAGGCAGTATAGACATTTTAACAATGTTTATTCTTCCGATCCAAGAGAATGGAATGGTCCTCCATCTTTTTGTGTCTTCTTCAATTTCTTTCATGAGTGTTCTGTAGTTCCTCAAGTACAGATCCTTTACCTCTTTGGTTAGGTCTATTCCCAGGCATCTTATGGTTCTTGGTGCTATAGTAAATAGAATCAATTCTCTAATTTCCCTTTCTGTGTTTTCATTGTTAGTATATAAGAAAGCAACTGAGATTAAGAGTCACTTATGGTTTGTCTCCTTCCCAATCCCATCTTGTTTCATTTATTCTTCTTCTACCCACTTAAGCCTCCATAAAAGGGTTGCCGGGGGCAGGGGGTTTGGGAGAAGTGGGTGGGATTATGGACATTGGGGAGGGTATGTGATTTGGTGAGTGCTGTGAAGTGTGTAAACCTGGTGATTCACAGACCTGTACCCCTGGGGATAAAAATATATGTTTATCAAAAATAAAAAATTAAAAAAAAAAAGAAAGCAACTGATTTCTGTACATTGACTTTGTATCCTGCCACATTACCGAATTGCTGTATGAGTTCTTGCAGTTTGGGGGTGGAGTCTTTTGGGTTTTCCATATAAAGAATCATGTCATC
>NC_081559.1:118774595-118799716 GCF_022355385.1 Mustela nigripes | reverse complement strand
TAGTGCTGTGAAGTGTGTAAACCTGGTGATTCACAGACCTGTACCCCTGGGGATAAAAATATATGTTTATCAAAAATAAAAAATTAAAAAAAAAAAGAAAGCAACTGATTTCTGTACATTGACTTTGTATCCTGCCACATTACCGAATTGCTGTATGAGTTCTTGCAGTTTGGGGGTGGAGTCTTTTGGGTTTTCCATATAAAGAATCATGTCATCTGGGAAGAGAGAGAGTTTGAATTCTTCATTGCCAATTTGGATACCTTTTATTTCTCTTTGTTGTCTGATTGCTCTTGCTAGGACTTCTAATGCTATGTTGAACAAGAGTGGTGAGAGTGAGCATCCTTGTCATGTTCCTGATCTCAGCAGGAAGGCTGTGAGCTTTTTTCCATTGAGGATGATATTATTTGCTGAGGGTTTTTCATAGACAGATTTTATGAAGTTCAAGAATGTTCCCTCTATCCCTATACTTTGAAGCGTTTTAATCAGGAAGAGATGCTGGGTTTTGTCAGATACTTTTTCTGCATCAGTTAAAAGTGTGGTTCTTCTCTCCTCTCTTATTGATTTGTTCTATCACATTGATCGATTTGCAATTGTTGAACCATCCTTGCAACCCAGGGATGAATCCCACCTGGTCATGGTGGATAATCTTTTTAGCTGTTGGATTGTATTTGCTAGGATCTTGTTGAGACTCTTAACACCCATATTCATCAGTGGTACTGGTCTGAAATTCTCCTTTTTGGTGGGATCTTTGCCTGGTTTGGGGATCAGGGTAGTGCTTGCTTCATAAAAAGAGTCTGGAAGTTTTCCTTCTGCTTCAATTTTTTGAAACAGCTTCCAGAGAATAGGTGTTATATTTTCTTTGAAAGTTTGGTCGAATTCCCCAGGGGATCCATGAGGTCCTGGGCTCTTGTTTTTTGGGAGGTTTTTGATCACTGCTTCAATCTCGTCACTAGATATCAGTCTATTCAGGTGTCAGTTTCTTCCTGGTTCAATTTTGGAAGTTTATAGTTTTCCAAGAATGCATGCATTTCATCTACGTTGCTTAACTTATTGGCATGTAACTATTGATAATGACTTCTGATGATTGTTTCTATTCCCTTGGTGTTAGTTGTGATCTCTCCCCTTTCATTCATAATTTTATGAGTTTGGGCCTTCTCTCTTTTCTTTTGGATTAGTTCGGCCAATGGTTTATTGATCTTATTGATTCTTTCAAAAAACCAGCTTCTAGTTTCATTGGTGCATTCTACTGTATCTCTAGTTTCTATATCATTGGTCTCTGCTCTAATCTTGATTATTTCCCTCCTTGTGTGTGAAGTTGGCTTAATTTGCTGTTGATTCTCCAGTTCTTTAAGGTGTAGGGACAGCTGGTGTATTCTGGAATTTTCAATTTTTTTGAGGGAGGCTTGGATGGCTATGTATTTCCCCCTTAGGACCACCTTTGCTGTATCCCATAGATTTTGGACTGAAGTGTCTTCATTCTCACTGGTTTCCATGAATTGTTTAAGTTTTTCTTTGATCTCCTGGTTGATTCAAGCATTCTTCAGCAAGGTGGTCTTTAGCTTCCAGGTGTTTGAGTTCCTTCCAAACTTTTCCTTGTGGTTGAGCTCCAGTTTCAAAGCACTGCGATCTAAGAATATGCAGGGAATATCTCAGTCTTTTGGTATCAGTTGAGCCCTGATTTGTGACCCAGTGTGTCATCTATTCTGGAGAAGGTTCCATGTGCACACGAGAAGAATGACTATCCTGTTGTTTTAGGGTGGAATGTTCTTTATATATCTATGAGGTCCATCTGGTCCAGTGTGTCATTCAATGCTCTTGTTTCTTTATTGATTTTCTGCTTGGATGAACTTTCTATTACTGAGAGCACTGTGTTAAGATCTCTTACTATTAATGTATTCATATCAATATGACTCTTTATTTTGATTAACAGTTTTCTTATGTAATTGCTTGCTCCCATATTGGGGGCATAAATATTTACAATCTTTAGATCTTCTTGGCGGATAGTCCCTTTAAGAATTATGTAGTGTCCTTCTGTATCTCTGACTAGTCTTTAGTTTAAAATCTAATTTATCTGATATGAGAATGACTACCCCAGCCTTCTTTTGAGGCCCATTGGCATGAAAAATTCTTCTCCATCCCTTCACTTTTGGTCTGGATGTATCCTTAGGTTCCAAATGCGTCTCTTGTAGACAACATATGGATGGGTCCTGTCGTTTTATCCAATCTGCAACCCTGTGTCATTTTATGGGCGCATTTAGGCCATTCACATTGAGAGTGATTTATGATAGATAAATTTTCATTGACATCGCGTTACCTGTGAAGTCTTTGTTTCTATAGATTGTCTCCATACATTTCTGTTCAATGATATTCTTAGGATTTTTCCTCTTATATAGAACCCCCTTTATATTTCCTGCAGTGTCGCCTTGGTGGTCACATACTCTTTTAAACCTTGACGGCCTTGGAAGCTCTTTATCTTTCCATCCATTTTGAATGTCAGTCTTGCTGGATAAAGTATTCTTGCTGCATGTTCCTCTCATTTAGTGCCCTGAATACATCCTGCCAGCCCTTCCTGGCTTGCCAGGTTTCTGTGGACAGGTCTGACGTCCATTCTGATGGGTTTTCCTCTGTACATAAGGAATTTCCTCCCCCTAGCTGCTTTCAAGAGCTCCTGTCTACAACTATGATTCATTATTTTCACAACCAGGTGTCTCGTGGTCTTTCTAGATTCTATGATCTTGGGAGGATACCTTTCTGCCTCTAGTACATGAACCCTGGTTTCATTTGCCAGATTGGGAAAATTTTCATGGAGAATTTGTTCAACTATACCTCCTAGTCTTATTTCTTTCTCTTCCCCCTCAGGGATTCCACCTAACTCTGACATTGGAATGTTTCATGGCATCATTTATTTCCCTAATTCTGTTTTCATGCCTTTTAAGCTGTTTGTTCCAGGCTTCCACCTGATCCTTTTTCTCTATCTATTTGTCCTCCAGATCACTCATTCTATCTTCTGTCTCAGCTACCCTAGATTTTAGAGAATTTAGATTAGATTGGAACTCACTGAGAATATTGTGAACATCATCCCTGGTGTCTTTCACTTCTGCCCTAATCAAGTCCATTCTGTCACCCGTGGCTTTCTCCAACCTAGTTATTGCCTGGATAATTGTTAGCCTGAATTCCCTTTCCAACATATCATCTATGTCCATATCCATTAGCTTTGTTGCAGAAGGTCCAGTCTCTGAATTTTTCTTCTGTTGGATATTCCTCCTCCTAGTCATTTTTGCGAGAGGTGGCTGAACGGATGTATAGCTGAATATATCAACCATGGTGCAAGCAAGTTGCACCCTGGAACGCTTCTGAGCAATCAAAAGTCCCCACCCAAAAGAAAGAAAAAAGAAAAAAAGAGAAAGAGAGAGAGACAAAAACAAAAGAAAGCTAAAATGAAAGAGAAGGGCCAGCCCAAATGGGCTCCAAGGTAAGATTTATGAACTATACAAACAAAAACATGCAATCAAAAAGACCAAAAAAGTAGATGAGAACAGAAGAAATAAAAAGATATATATAACGTCATCAAAAGAACCCCACGTATAAGATTTATATACTACCAGGACAAAAACAACTACACAGAAACACTGGCAGAAGAAAAAGATGGGAGAGTGGTTATAAATTCTCAGTGTTTGTGAGGAAGGTTATGTTGATTCTTCCTGGATGTATCTTGATATCTTTGTTAAAGGACTCAACTTTCCTAAGATAAAGGGGGATAAAAAACTGGTTTACCTATAGAGGTAGCATTGATTGGGGAAAGGGAATTACCTTGAAGCTTAACTCTATATGAATATTAAAAAAGGAGAAGAAGAAGTATCTACACTAAAATAAAATTAAATTTAAAAAATTAAAAAATAGAAAAGAAAAACACAGGTGTCGGTATCAAAAAGTTCAGGTTAAAAGGATATTATGGAATTTGATGTCCTGAACAGCTCACCATGATGGAAAGTAGGTTATGATGGTAAGTAGGTTAAATAGTTATATATATATATATATCTATATATATATATATATATGAAGAACCAGAATAGTGGGAATGAATTAAAAATAAAAGTTGTATCTATGAAGTAGTGGTGGGTATCCTCTTGTCTTTTTTTTTTTTTCTTCTTTTGGTTGGCTTTCTAGGGGAGTGGCCTGCTGCACAGGTTTTCAGGGAGTCTTGCTGGAGTTAAGTGGAATTAAGTCCTCCTGCCCCATCAAGGGGGTGGGCTCTGAGGAAACCAGTGTTTCAGGCTTTTGTTCTCCAGAGGTTTTTTGTTTGTTTGTTTGTTTTCTCTCCCCTTGGCAGCTTTTGATGGTTTTTGGAGGTTTAGAGGAAAGCAAACTGAACCCAGACCTCCCTCTCAGAGAGAAGCCTCAGTCTCTTCCCCTCTGGGTGCTCCAGAGCACATAAATTTCCCCTCTGTAGGTGGCAGAGCACGTTCTCAGTCATGGTCATGGTCACAGGAACTCCCTCTGGCACCCAAAACCGTGATAGCCATGGCTGTCTGGGCAGCTCTAGACCACCAGAGAAGTCCCAAGCAGGGACAGCACACTGAGATTTTCCTGCTGGCCCAGGCTGGGAGTGTTCAGATTCTCCGTGGTCTGAGAGAGAGCTGTGGCTGGCGCCTGCATGCACCTCTCTCAGGGAGGTGTGGGGCATGACTGAGACTCTGGTAGCAAGGCACATGCATGGAGAGTGCAAAAGGTTGTGATTCTGATGGCTGGTGAGGCTCCCTCACCCTCATGAGAGCCACCACCCAGATGCTCTCAGGTGCACTGGCAGCTCAGGGACCAAGACCTGACTTCTTTGCTGCACTCTCTCTGGCTCTGCACCAGGGGTAGCTGTCCTGGGTCCGGGGAATGAAGCCACATCCCTAACTGCGCTGATTCCCACAGTTTCCCTCCATGATCCTTTGCTCTTCTCTAGTGCTTTCAACCAGACTCCAAGTTAATGCTGGTCCCCAATCACAGGGCACTCTTGTATTGGGGTATTACTTTCCAGTGGGTCACTTCTGGTGGCTCCCTCTCCCTTTCGTTTATCTTCTGATATCAGTCTCATGTTCCCACTCCACTTTACCTGCCCTGTGGTGTCTTCTGCCCCGTAGAGATCCAGGACTGTATAATTCTAATCTCAGGCTGATTTCATGGGTGATCAGAGTTCTTTGGTAGGTAATCAGCTCACTTTAGGGTACAGGTTGAAATGGCATCTCCTCCTACTTCCCTCCATCTTGTCTCCTCTATAGCTCTATTTTTGACCATATTTGTCATAACCTCCTGTTTGTTTGTTTGTTTGTTTTTAAGATTTTATTCATTTACCTAACAGAGAGAGATCACAAGTAGACAGAGAAGCAGGCAGAAAGAGAGGGGGAAGTAGGCTCACAACTGAGCAGAGAACCTGATGTGGGGTTCGATCCCAGCCCAGAGATCATGAGCTGAGCTGAAGGCAGAGTCTTAACCCACTGAGCCACCCAGGCTCCCCAAAACCTCCTGTTTTAAGAAACTCATACATTTGTTCATGGAAATGAGACTTGACTCATTTTTTTTTTTCCATTTCCAATACTAACTGTAGAAATGGACTTACAACTAAGAAGTGATTGAAAAAGAAAAATACAGGCTTTTTTTTTTTCTTTTTTAATATAGGATGCAGTGGTTGAAGGTCTTTGGAAGTTGATTTTGATATAGTAAAGATGAAAGAACACAGTTCAGCACTTTAAAAATGAAAGGACATAGAAGTTATAGATGTAGACCATTTGTTTTATCATTATAATAATGGAATAAAGAAAAATTCTTTCAAACCTAGGAGGAGAAAAAGAGTTAACCAAGATTTTGTTTTGATTGTTTCTTTTTTAAAAGTGTAGGTAGTCGGGGCGCCTGGGTGGCTCAGTGGGTTAAGCCGCTGCCTTCGGCTCAGGTCATGATCTCAGGGTCCTGGGATCGAGTCCCACATCGGGCTCTCTGCTCAGCAGGGAGCCTGCTTCCCTCTCTCTCTCTCTCTGCCTGCCTCTCCATCTACTTGTGATTTCTCCCTGTCAAATAAATAAATAAAATCTTTAAAAAAAAAAAAAAGTGTAGGTAGAGCCTGTAAACATTTGGAGCTACTGGGGAACTTCAAGAGGTGAGAAAGTCAATGAAGATATGAAATTAGGAGTATATGTATATTTTAGTAAGGTTGCTGAAATGGTGAACTTATAGGAGGAATTATTCATTTTATTTTATTTATTTATTTTTAAAGATTTTATTTATTTATTTGACAGAGATCGCAAGTAGGCAGAGAGGCAGGCAGGGTGGGGGTGGGGAGAAAATTCCCTGCTGATGTGGGGCTTGATCCCAGGACCCAGGGATCATGACCTGAGCCAAAGGCAGAGTCTTAATCCCCACAGCCACCCAGGTGCCCCAGGAATTACTCATTTTAATAGAAGGAAATAAAGACTCCCTTTGAGATTAAAGTTAAGAATTTAAGGGTGCCAGAGGTTCTGTCATCTTAATGATGAAAGGTATTTTCCATATGTTCACAGATGTCCAAAAGAATTAAAACTTCCCTTTGGTTAGAGGTCCTTATGGACTTTCCAGACTCCCTGACCAGGGAAGGGGCTAATTTTTGGAGTCAGGTGAAACTTCTTCTAGGTGGAGCATATGAGTCAGTGCCCAGGTTTTGTCTGCTTCAGTGCCCAGGTTTTGTCATCATCACCTAAACACATATAGTTCTCTACATTATGGCACCTGTCAGGGATGGCTCACCTTGGAGAATTTTCATCAGATCCATATTTTAAAACTTACCCTGTGCTGCACCATTAGTGGAGCCTAGCTCTCCCCTCCCACAGTTTCCACCTAGAGTCAGCCTTTAGGAGTTTTCCCCATATGCCTTAGATGTCCCTGTGTTCTCTGAGCTCCAAGGGATGAATGATTCTTTGAAGCCCTTTTCACTTGGTGTTTATGGGGAATGTTTGAGAATAGCACACCATTTTTTTCCTGCCACAGAAGCCTCCATTTCAGTCTTTAGTCTCTAATTCCAGTCTGTCTTCTCTATAGACTGGACTGAATGTCAGGCTAATGACTGCAAAACTGGGCTTGTTAGTCTTAGCTTGACCAGCACCCACTCAAGCCTGGTATTCTTGACTCCCAAGAGTATTAAACAACTAACAAAGTCCACTGAATATTTTGTTCTCGTTGACATCCTACCAAGCCACCTTCTGAAGCACTTGTTTGGAGACTTATGTTCCTGGTGACAACATAAGTAACAAATATTTTGTTTGATGCCAGCTTCTCCTTAAAGTACACGATTGATCTGCAGTCTGAGAGTCCATTTCAGAAATTAAGGCATCTTAGATGTTACTGGTGACTCAGAAGTCTCATCTACCATATCCATTCTTTAAGACCTTTTTCAAGTTCAAAAGAAGAAAAATAGCTCTGGCTTACCACCAAAGGTAGTTTGGCTCACCTTGCCAGGGGGAAATACATAAATAAGCCAGGTCATATTTGAAAATTTAAAATTCTTTAAAAGTGTGTATGATGCCAGAAATTCAGATTGATGTATCAAAAATATATTAATGGAAAATAAAGATGTTTTAAAGACTTTTATAAAGATATTTGGTAGTGTTCTTAATTTCATTACAAAATATTTTAAAATGGGTAAATTTCAAAATTTTAAGTTAATTTAAAAATTACCGGGGAGAGGGAGGAAGATAGAGGAGTAGGGTATTCTATTTTCATCTGGTCCCTGGAATTCAACTAGATCGCTATCAAATCTTTCCAAACACATGTGAACTCAACAAGAGATCTAAGAAATGAATTGCTTCAATTCTACAAATAGAAGAGAGGCCACTTTTTGCAAGGTAGGAAGTGCAAAGAAATGAATCCAAAGCAGTACATTGGAAAATAAACCTTGGGAAGAGGGAGTCTCTATAAGGTGGCTACTAAAAAGTGATACACAAGCAGAGCCCAATATCAGAAATTTTAGAAATCTCTCCAGTGGGGGACTTTCTCCAGTGCTCAAGAGGTGAAGCAGGAAAGAACACTAGGTCGGACAGTATGGTCTCAGGATCCCTGGGGTTACAGAAGGAATGGGGGTGCTTCAGTGTGGGAAAGTTCCCAAGAAAACCTCTGGGATGCAGCAACGATCCTAAGAGGGAATTAAATAGCAATACACACTTTTCTCTAGAAACAAGAAAGTTCTCAAATATACAACCTAACTCTAAATCTGAAGGACCTGGAGAAAAAACTTCAAATAAAACCTAAACCCAGCAGGAGAAGATAAATAATAAGAATCAGAACAGAAATCAATGGAATAAAAACCAAAAGAACAGTAGAACATATCCATGAAACTTGGAGTTGTTTCTTTGAAGGAATTAATAAGATCAATAAACTCCTAGCCAGACTTATCAAAAAGAAAAGAGAAAGAACCCCCAAAATAAAATCATGAATGAAAGAGACAGATCATGACCAACACCAAGTAAATAAACACAATTTTAAGAACATATTATAAGCAACTATACACAAACAAATTAGGCAATCTGGAAGAAATAGATACATTCCTAGAAAGCATATATACTACCAAAACTCAAGAAGAAATGGGAAACATGAACAGACCCATAACCAGCAAGGTAATTAAAATAGAAATAAAAAATTTCCCAACAAATAAGAGTTCAGGGCCAGATGACTTCCCAGGGGAATTCTACCAAACATTTAAAGTAGAATTAGTACCTATTCTTCTGAAATTGTTTCAAAAAATAGAAATGGAAGAATGAATACTTCCAAACTCTTTCTATGAGGCCAGCATTACCTTGATCTCCAAACCAGACAAAGGCCCTACCAAAAAGTAAAATTACAGAACAATATCCCTGATGAACTTTGATGCAAAAAATCTCACCAAGATACTAGCCAATAGGGTCTAACAGTATATGAAAAGGATTATTCACGAAAACCAAGTGGGATTTGTTCCTGCATTGCAAGGATGGTTCAGAATCTACAAATCAATCAATGTGATAAACTACATTAATTAAAGAAAGCACAAGAATCATATTATCATCTCAATAGATGAAGAATTTGACAATGTACAGGATCCTTTCCTGTACCTTTCTTTACAGTGTGCATACCTCAATATCATTAAAACCATCTATGAAAAGCACACAGTGAATATCATTCTTTAACGGGGCAAAACTGAGAGCTTTTTCTATATGGTCAGGAACAGACCGCCATGTCCCCTATCACCAGTGTTTTTCAACATAGTACTGGAAGTCCTAACCTCAGCAATCAGGCAATAAAAGAAATAAAAGGCATTCAAATTGGCAAAGAAGAAGTTAAACTCTGTCTTTGCAGATGATGTGTTACTGTAGGTGGCAAACCCAGAAAACTCCAATACAAAATTGTTGGAAATTATACAGAATTTTTTAAAGATTTTTATTTATTTATTTGACTGGCAGAGATCACAAGTAGGCAGAGAGGTAGGCAGAGAGAGAGAGGGCTCGATGCAGGGCTCAAATCCAGGACCCTGGGATCATGACCTGAGCCAGAGGCAGAGGATTTAACCCACTGAGCCACCCAGGCACTCCAGAACTTATACAGAAATTTAGCAGTGCAGCAGGATATAAAAATCAATGCACAGAAATCAGTTGCATTTCTAAAGACTAATAATTAGACAAAAGAAATGTAAATTAAGGAATCAATCTCATTTACAATAGTGCACACACACACAAAAACAAACAAACCATAAGATACTTAGGAATAATCTTAACCAAAAAGGCAACATATCTGTCCTCTGAAATCTATGCAACAGTCATGAGTGAAATTAAGGAATACATAAAGAAATGGAAAGATATCCTATGCTCATGGATTGGAAGAACAAATACTGTGAAAGTGACCATGCTACCCAGAACAATTTATTCATTCAATGCAATCCCTATCAAAATGTCATCAACATTTTGCACAGAACTGGAAGAAATAGTCCTAAGATTTGAATGGAACAGAAAAGATCATGAATAACCAAAGGAATGTTGAAAAAGAAAACTAAACCTTGTGACATCACAATTTTGTACTTCAAGCTATATTACAAAACTTTAACCATCCATAAAGTATGGTAGTGGCAGAAGAGCAGACACATAGATCAAAGGAACAGAATAGAGAGCCCAGAAATGGACCCTCAACTCTATGGTCAACTAACCTTTGACAAAGCAAGAAAGAATAATGAATGGAAAAAGGATAATCTCTTCAACAAATGGTGTTGGTAAAATTGGACAGCTACATGTAGAAGAATGAAATTGAACCATTTTTTTACACCATAATTTTCTTTTACACCATATTTTTACTTAAAAAAAAAAACTCAAAGTGGATGAAAGACCTAACTGTGAGGCAGAAAACCATCAAAATTCCGGAGCAGAACATAAGTAACAAGCTCTTTGACTTTGTCCCCAGGGACCTCTTGATAGACACATCTCCAAAGGCAAGGGAAACAAAAGTATAAATAAATAAATAAATAAATAAATAAATAAATAAATAAATACGTACTGTTGGGACTTCATTAAGATAAACCTTTTGCACAACAAAGGAAACAGTTAACAAAATGAAAAGAAGACCTACAGAATGGGAGAAGATACTTGCAAATATCTTATCAGATAAAGGGTTAGTATCCAAAAAGTATAAAGAATTTATCAAACTCAACACTTAGAAAACAAATAATCCAGTCAAGAAATGGGCAGAAAACATGAACAAAAATTTCTCCAAAGAAGGTTTACAAATAGCAACAGACATACAAAAAAATGTTCCATATCACTCAGCATCAGGGAAATACAAATCAAAACCACAATGGAAGACCACCTTACACCAATGAGAATGGCTAAAAATAACAAATAAGGCAACAACAAGTGTTAGGGTGGTTCCAGAGAAAGGGGAGCTCTCTTACACTGCTGGTGGGAATGAAACCTTGTATGGCCACTCTGAAAAACCGTATGGAGGTGCCACAAAAATGTTAAAAATAGAGCTACCCTATGACCCAGCAATTGCACTAATAAGTATCTACCTCAAATTTACAAACATAGTGATCCAAAGGAGCACCTGCACACCAATGCTTATAGCAGCAGTGTCCACAATAGCCAAACTATGGAAAAAGCCCAGTTGTACAATGACAGATGAACGGACAAAGAAGACGTGGTATATAAATTCAATGGAATATTACACGGCCATCAAAAAAGGGAAATCTTTCCCTTTGCAATGACTTGAATGGAACTAGAAGATATTATGCTAAGCAAAATAAGTCAATTAGAGATTGACAATTATCATATGATTTCAATCATAAGTGGAATTTAAGAAAAAAAACAGAGAAGTGGGTGGGAAGGGAGGGGAAAATAAAATAAGATGAAGTTAGAGAAGAAGACAAATTGTAAGAGACTCAATCATAGGGGAAAAAATACTGAGGATTGCTGGAGAGGGGAGGGGAGAAGGAATGAAGTAACTGGATGATGGAGATTAAGGAGCACATGTGATGTAATGAGCATTTGGTGTTATATAAGACTGATGAATTACTGAACTCTACCCCTGAAACCTTTAATACACTATATGTTAATTAATTGACCTAAATTAATATTTAAAAATTAAAAAGAAAATAAAAATATTGGGATAGTCTAATACACAATCAATACTTTGAATTTCAAAAGTGGTTTTCACCAAGGGGTTGACTACATTTAAGACACATTTTAAAATAATCTTATAAGAGAGTTTACTTAACATGTTTAATCATTTCTGAGTACCCAAATATCCTAAGGCAAACTACAAGGATTTTCCAAAAATTTAATTTAGTTTTATAATTTTAATTCACATGTTTGGTTTTTTGGTAATCATTTTGGTCTTTAAAAAAAAATGAAATCTAAAATGTAGTTGTCTATCTATAAATTATCAACAAATGTAAATAGATAATGTCTAAAATCACGTTTTTTATCTATATTACTTAATGGATTCAAAGCATTCTAAACTTTGAGGGGTGGTTATATTTGCCTCTTGATAGTACATTATTGCAACTTAGATAAGGTGTTTTTCTAATCTTGTGGTTATATACACATATTTTTTATTTCCAAATCACTTGTTCCCAATTCACTTTTGAAATGTGACTTTCCTTCATATTGAAAACATCCAGACTCTCTGAAGGACAGTAATAAAAAAAACTCTCTCAATGAAAGTAATGGTACAGCTTTTAGTCTTTGAAAACACTAAAAGCCTCATTAAAAGCATATAAGCCATATGTAAGCTTCATTCTTAATTATTTTGCTCATTATTTTAATTTTTACTGCATAGTCATTAATTAGAAATTTCAGAACTTGGCAGCTGCAACATATGCACCATTAAGACTTTTAACAGCACGTTCAATTTTGTTTCTTACTCAAATTATCCAAAAGTTCAGATATTATTATTCATTTCCTAAAAGAGAAATGCATAGTATTTGTTGTGCCTAGAGCCAATAATTACTTTTTAGTATTTCCAAAATCCAATATATTCTTACATAACCTTAGAAATTTGCAGATCAGTGGAACTGAATTTGGATATGCTTTTATTGGGTATCATAGAAACCATAATTCACCAAGACAGTCTTTACTAAAATGAGTTTGTTAATTCTCTGTGCTCATGATACTATATATTCTTACAAGTTATAAATTTTTATCATTCCTTTATTGTTTGAATGAAAATTTGTTGAGTGACTTATAATATTAAAAAATATAGAAATGATTGAACATGCTCAGAAATTAATTGTGATTTATTTCACATTAATTAAATGCAACCATTTTCTCTAAAGAGATACTTCAAATGGCAGGAGATAAGGAAAGACATTCTGTTTTATAAAGTTGTTTTTCTAAATTATAATTTGGTTAAAATTCTTTTACTTTCAAACTATATCTAGGTTTACATAATTGATTGGAATGACAATGATGTTTGTTGTTTTTGTTTAGTGGATACATTAAAACAGTTATCATGGTACAGAATGCATTCTTTATGGAATTTAGAAGCTAATTAGTCAAGAAGGGAGAGTTTGTATCTACATAAATCAATTAATAAATCTGCAGAAGTATTTTTGTCTTTAAATATATATAATCAAAGAAAAACAAACATATTTAGATCTGTAAGTACCAATCAGTATTTCCAAGATTACTTCGAGCAAAGAGTTTCATAAACTGTCTTTAAGAAGCTAGATAGTTAATACTTTAGGCTCTGGAAGTCATGTGGTCTTTGTTAACATTTCTCAATTCTGTTTTGGTAAGACAGCAGTCTGTAGCCAGAAAGTAGCCATACACAATGTGTGAAAAAATGGGCATTACTGAGTTTCAATAAAACCTTACTTGGGGGGGGGGACCCTCATCTTTAAATCTCCTAATCCTGAATTGTCTTGGTCTTCTCTAAGACTGGACCATCTTCCTCCATTTTTCTCTCAAATATGGTACTTATTCCAGGTTCAATCTCTTCTTATTCTCTCCTTATATTTTACTTTCTCTTTGGGCAACTTTATTTATTCTTATATCCTTATCTACCACTAGAGTGATCTTTATTCAATAATTATCTGGACTTTAGAAATGAATTCTTAACTCCACTACTAGTGGTAGCACCACTACTACTGTTCCTATTGCTATTATCATTACACCTGCCATTTCCACTATCCTTAACCTTCTGTATTTATGATAGTGTCTGACACCAACTAACTTACTTTTAATGCTCACA
The DNA here is from genome assembly GCF_022355385.1 of Mustela nigripes. NCBI lineage: Eukaryota > Metazoa > Chordata > Mammalia > Carnivora > Mustelidae > Mustela > Mustela nigripes. The sequence continues at coordinate 118,786,000 of NC_081559.1, read as the reverse complement.
TCTCAGGGAGATAAGAACCAATCATGCACCTACTTTACAAATTATGTCTTTTATTTAGGAGAGTTTAAGGGACTTAGACAAATGTATTTAGCTAAAATGTAGTACATCCAGGGGCACCTGGGTGGTTCAGTTGTTAAGCATCTGTCTTCAGCTCGCATCATGGTCCCAGGGTCCTGGGATAGAGCCCCACACCTGGTTCCCTGTCCAGCAGGAAGCCTGCTTCTCCCTCTCCCAGTCCCTCTGCTTGTGTTCCCTCTCTTGCTGTGTCTTTCTGTCAAATAAATAAAAAATAAAAATCTTTTAAAAAATAAGTAGTACAACCAATGCCTTAAGTCAGCTAATTCTAGTGATTATAAGTGATTAATAAGTGGTTTAAATATTTCACTTAACTTTAATCTCCATTTTTAAAAATATTCTAAGAAGTCTCATCTCAGTTGGTGAAATTCATAATAACTGAAAAAGGAATAACTTAATGTTTTCTAATTTAGTTTTTAGTACCAAGTGAATTGTTGCAATCTCTAGGAAGATTACAGATTATACTAAATCACGAATTACCCTAAAATATGTGTGCGTGTGTGTGTGTGTGTGTATGCACATGTGTGAAAAGAGAGCAGGAAATCTTGATAATGTTAGAATATTTAATGAAGAACTCTGGGTTGTTTAGAAGAAAAGGGCAGAAACTTTTTGGGTCACTACACAAGAAGGAAAAATGTCATGGACATATGTTAGAAAACTTGCTAAAATTGTATGAAATGAACTTTCAAATAAATTTCAATCACCAAGATAAGTATGGGAGAAAAAATAGTGAATCTACAGAAATAATAAGCCTACCAAAATAATGAATCTAATGAACTTACTTATGACAAAAAATAGATCCTTTGAGGTGTTGTTTGTTTTTGGTTTTTGGTGGGGGTTTAATGACAATGACAAAAATCTATCTAATGATAGATTTTTACTCCATTCTCAACCCTGTATTTGTCTCTGCTTTTGTTCAAACAAAATATTTTTGAGAGAAACTAACATTCATTTGTCAAAGAAATTATACATACAATCTTAGTCTCATTTGGCAACACTAACTTATTTCCTGGGTAACAAGGTCACAGATGCGGAGTCAACAGGGCCGTTAATGAGATCAACATATTGTTGGTATGAAGATGAAGAGAGAGGGGGGATGTCAAACTATGTAGCTCTGTTGACACACATATTTACTGAATATTCTCTTCAAAATAAAGGGGAGAATAATACCTGAGCCAGAGGATCAAGCAGTGTTGGTCTCTGTTATTTGCTTCCACTCTCTCAACTAAGGAAGAATTCAGCCTGTGTGCTCTGTAACACTGACTCCAATCTCCAGTCTGAAACTTCCAAATGGTCAGTGAAGATCCTACCAAGGTGTTCCACCATCACATCCAAGAATGCATGCCCAAAGCACAATTCAGCCATAGTGCCCAAGTCAGCTTTTTTTGTTTACTCCCTTTATTTATGTTCTAATCACCATTATTCTCCTGGTCATCAAAAAAACCTGGCTGGCCTGATGTGGACTGAGTTATAGGAAAAAGCTGGGTGGATGCACTCCTTTTTTTGCAGGCTTCTCTTAGCTGTGGTTACAGCCTTTCCTAATCAATAAGCTGTATCTTCAGGAGCTCATCCTAGAGCAGTGGCCGGCTTTCATCTTTGTTTCACTTCTCTTTTTCATCACATTTACAGTCCTGGACTTGCACCTTCCAAAACAGTATCAACATTTTAATCCTGTCCTTAGGCTCTAGGTTCTTGAAGACCTGACCGAAGATTGTAGGTTTTTTCTCTATGGTTCCTAATCAAGTCTGTATGCCAGTAGCCAAAATCAAAGTTCTGTACTGGAATTAGTTCCAATGACTGCTTAATTTCTTTCCTCATTCAACTCAACTATTTCTCTCAATTTAATAATGGATAGCTTGTGGTCATCTGAATATGTCTGTTCTAGGGAGGTAGGTAAGTGCTTCATTTCCCACTGCTTAGATTCCAAAAACATGAAGATTTTTAAACCAAGTAAGAACTCAATTTTGGGACACCTGGCTGGCTCAGTCGTCAAGTGCCTGCCTTTGGCTCAGGTCATAATCCCAGGGTTCTGGGACTGAGTCCCACATCGGGTTTCCTGCTCTGTGGGAGGTCTGCTTCTCCCTCTCTGAATCCCTGTTCTTGTTTCCCCTCCCTTGCTGTATTTCTGTCAAAAAAAATAAATAAAATATAAAAAAAAAACCTCGATTTTTAATTTTCCTTATTTTTTCCAGTTCTGTTTGGAATTTGGTTAATTCCTATAGGAAATCATCTGGAATTCCTCTAGTCATTTCCTCTGATGGATACATAATCCATTGCATTTTATATATTCATTTAAATAAACCATGAAAAACAACATGTACTTGGTAGAAAGAGCTGTGCTTAAATTCTAACCTCCTACCCAGACGTGTGACCCAGACAAGTTAATAGACTTGTCAAAGTCTCATTTTTTAATATTTAAACAATCATTATAAGTTATAAATCTTATATGATTGATGTAAGAATTGAATTACCAATACCTGTAGGTATCTAGTAAAAGAAAGGCATTAGAAAGCATAGAATAAATGGTGGTTTTTGCTGTGACATTTCAAGAAATATAACAAGTCACATAGTTTTCAATAAGTCCTGAAGTAAGTATTGCTAGAAATATGATAGGTGTAATTAATAAATCTAACTATGAATATATAAGTCTCTATCATTTATTGTCTGTATCATTTATTCAGTCTCTATTCAAATAGTTATTTTTTTCCAATGAAGAAGAAATCCTTGTATGAAATAAAATTAAGGTATTCATTAAAGAAAAAACATAAAAGTATTTGAGATAATAAGACAGTAATATATCTTAGGAGGAAGGAAGCAATACAATCTACTAAACTAGTATGGTTGGGAATCTGTAAAAAGACATGGTATAAAAGAATGAGGACTGTATTATCTATAATTTAATAAAAGAGATACTTATGTGGTATAAAAACAGAAAAAAATGTAACCAATTTTTGCAACAAACTTTTCTTAAGAAATGTTTATATTCTTTGTTCAAACCCTTAAAATTTACTATGCAGAGAGCACCAAAATAGTTAAATTGGGTACAGATTTAATTTTGAAGACACAATTTACCCTTATTCTAGAAGGCTTTTTTTTTTTTTTTTGGTTTATGGATTTTATTAGTTGCTGAATTTTTTCCTAATGTTATTTCTGCTCAGTCAGAGGCTGATATATTCTCTCTCCTCCTGGATGGTCTCTACTTTTTCCTCTCCACCTTCGATTTCATTACAGAGCTCTGCACCCTGGCATGTTTTATGTTTATTTGGCTGCAAATATAAAACATGTCTTATAAATGCCAGAAATGAAACAATTTTCTTCTGCTAGTTACCATGAAGTCTCATCTATTGCCATTATGATTTCTTTAATAAAAAGTGGGAAGAAAAGGAAAACATGTTTCTAATACATATCAGCTGCTATTCCTCCAATTCTACGTTTATAGTACAAGTTTAAGAAGCATTAGTTAGATATTATACTATCTAATGATCAGTTAAAATCTGTCCTGGACAACCATAATTTTTTTCTGATCTCAATTCTGTTCACTTACGCAGTTGAAATGCACAGATGAGGTCTTAAGTCCATTGTACCTCATATGGACATCAAATATAATAAACATATTATTTTGCAATCATTTTTCTCCATACCTGTCACCTGCAATTGACTATAGTCTCTATAATAATAAACAATACTTTTTATCTTTACTCACCTTCACCTAACATATTACCCATTTCATTAGCAGACACTTTACAAATAGTTGTTGACTGATTAATTGACTTAATTAAAAATATATGGACATTGGGGAGGGTATGTGCTTTGGTGAGTGCTGTGAAGTGTGTAAACCTGGTGATTCACAGACCTGTACCCCTGGGGATAAAAATATATGTTTATAAAAAATAAAAAATTAAAAGTCAAAAAATATATATATATAGCATTGTGGTCTTAAATTATAAAAACTTTATTCTGCAGTTTACTAGATAAGGTAATTGAAGATGGACTTTTCATGTATGACTAGCACAGGATGCTGTATTTTGAAAACTATGTAAAAACTAGAAAAGCATATTAAAAGCTACTTTTCTTGGATTTTTTTTTTTAGTGTTTTTACACACACAAATTATTTTTTCTAAGACTTTTTCATTTCATTTTATTTTATTTCATTTCAGTATTCCAGAATTCACTGTTTATGCACCACACCCAGGACTCCATGCAATATGTTCCTCCATAATACCCATCACCAGGCTCACCCAACCCTTCTATTCACTACATCAGTATTTTGGGGGTAAATACCCAGTAGTGCAATTGCAGGGTCATAGGGAAGCTCTATTTTTAATTTATTAAGGAATATCCACACTGTTTTCCAAATTGGCTGCACCAACAGTGTAAGAGGGTTCCCCTTTCTTCACATCCTCTCCAACACATGTTTAGTGTCTTGATAATTTTGGCCATTCTAACTGGTGTAAAGTGGTTTTGATTTGAATCTCCCTGATTGATGATAAACATTTTTTTTCATGTGTCTGTTAGCCATTTGTATGTCTTCTTTGGAGAAGTGTCTGTTCATAACTTCTGCCCATTTTTTTTTTAATTTCTTTTCAGTGTAACAGAATTCATAGCAGCAATGGCCATGGTCACCAAACTGTGGAAAGAACAAAATGCCCTTCAGTGGACAAATAAACAAAGGAGATTTGGTCCATATATACTATGAGCATTATGTCTCCATCAGAAAGGATGATTACCAACTTTTGTATCAGCATGGAAGAACTGGAAGAGATTATGCATCCTTCACATTTTTAAAATTTCTTTTCAGTCTAACAGAATTCATTGTTTATGCACCACACCCAATGCTCCATGTAATATGTGCACTCCATAATACCCACCACCAGCTTCCCCAACCTCCCACTCCCTACCCCTTCAAAACCCTCAGGTTGTTTTTCAGAGTCCATAGTCTTTCATGGTTCATCTCCCCCTTCAATTTCCCTCAACTCCCTTCTCCTCTCCATCTCTGCATGTCCTCTGTGTTATTTGTTATGCTCCACAAGTAAGTGAAATCATATGATAACTGACTGTCTTTGCTTGACTTATTTCACTCAGTATAATCTCTTCCAGTCCCGTTCACGTTCATACAAAAGTTGGGTATTCATCCTTTCTGATGGAGGCGTAATACTCCATAGTGTATATGGACCACATTTTCCTTATCCATTTGTCTGTTGAAGGGCATCTTGGTTCTTTCCACAGTTTGGCAACCATGGCCATTGCTTCTATAAACATTGGGGTACAGATGACCCTTCTTTTTGCTACATCTGTATCTTTGGGGTAAATACGCAGGAGTGCAATTGCAGGGTCATAGGGAAGCTCTATTTTTAATCTCTTAAGAAATCTCCACACTGTTCTCCAAACTGGCTGTACCAACTTGCATTCCCATGAACAGTGTAAGAGGGTTCCTCTTTCTCCACATCCTCTCCAACACACATTGTTTCCTGTCTTGCTAATTTTGGCCATTCTAACTGGTATAAGGTGGTATCTCAATGTGGTTTTAATTTGAATCTCCCTGATGGCTAGTGATGATGGACATTTTTTTATGTGTCTGATAGCCATTTGTATGTCTTTATTGGAGAAGTGTCTGTTCATGTCTTCTGCCCATTTTTTGATATGATTATCTGTTTTGTGTGTGTTGAGTTTGAGGAGTTCCTTATCAACCTTAGATATCAGCCCTTTGTCTGTATTGTCATTTGCAAATATCTTCTCCCATTCTGTTGGTTGTCTCTTTGTTTTGTTGACTGTTTCCCTTTGCTGTGCAGAAGCTTTTTATCTTGATGAAGTCCCAAAAGTTTATTTTTGCTTTTGTTTTCTTTGCTTTTGGAGACATATCTCAAAAAAGTTGCTGTGGCTGATGTCGAAGAGGTTACTGCCTATGTTCTTCTGTAGGATTTTGATAGATTCCTGCCTCACATTGAGGTCTTTTATCCATTTTGAGTTTATCTTTGTGTATGGTGTGAGAGAATGGTCGAGTTTCATTCTTCTACATATAGCTGTCCAATTTTCCCAGCGCCATTTATTAAAGATACTTTTTCCCACTGTATAATTTTTTCCTGCTTTGTAGAAGATTATTTGACCATAGAGTTGTGGGTCTATGTCTGTACTCTCTACTCTCTTCCACTGATCTATATGTGCCAGTATCATGCTTGGTGATCACAGCTTTGTAGTAAAGCTTGTAGTAAAGCTTGAAATCAAGAAATGTGATGCCCCCAGTTTTGTCTTTCTTTTTCAACATTTCCTTAGCAATTCAGAGTCTCTTCTGGTTCCATCCAAATTTTAGGATTGTTTGTTCCAGCTCTTTGAAAAATGCTGGTGCAATTTTGATTGGGATGGCATTAGAAGCACAGATTGCTCTAGGCAGTATAGACATTTTAACAATGTTTGCTCTTCTGAACCATGAGCATGGAATGCTCTTTCATCTTTTTTATGACTTCTTCAATTTCTTTCATGAGTGTTCTATAGTTCCTTGAGTACATATCCTTTACCTCTTTGATTAGGTTTATTCCCAGGTATCTTATGGTTCTTGGTGCTATAGTAAATGGAATTTGTTCTCCAATTTCCTTTTCTATATTTTCATTGTCTTGTGTGTAAGAAAGCAACTGATTTCTGTGCATTGATTTTATATCCCGTCACATTAATGAATTTCTGTATGAGTTCTGGTGGTTTGGGGTGGAGTCTTTTGGGTTTTCCATATAAAGTGTCATCTGTGAAGAGAGTTTGACTTCTTCTTTGCCAATCTGAATACCATTTATTTCTAAAACTTTTTAAAAAAGATTTATTTATTTGAGTGAGAGAGAGTGTGAACACAAATGGGGTAGGGTCAGAGAAGCAGGTTTCTCATGAGCAGGGGGCCCAACTTTGGCTTGGGTGGTCCCAGAACCCTGGGATTATGACCTGAACCAAAGGCAGATACTTAATGGACTGAGACATCCAAGTTTTCCAAGGCTTAAGACTTTTAATACTATAGATACAGTGGTTCTAAAATGAGCTCCTTATTTCATATTATAGCTGTTATGCTTACTTATTTTTAAATAGATAGTCATATATTAGAATTGGATTTTTTTTTTTTGAACAAACACAATGAAAATATTTTGGTGTCATTTATTTTCATTAGTCCTCCTCAGTATGGAATCTATCTGAGTTTGGTTACATTTATTTGGGAAGTGTACAATGGTATGGGATGAAATCATTTAAGTATTTTTGCCTTAGCAGGACTAGGTGACTTTCCACAACTTTAGATGATGTGAGTACATTGTGCTGCACACACTTCAGTGACCTGACAGAGAAATCCACTCCCTAGTGAGCAGATCTTTTGCTTTATTCATGAAGAAGATCAAATCTATTAATAGTGGCTTATTAAAATACTATAGAAAAATGCCCTACTCATCTATGGATATTAACATTATTAATATCTGGAGTAAAATAAAATGCATTTTTCCCTAAATCTTCTATTTCCAAGACATCAATCATTTAAAATCAGATTTAGGTATTCAGTGGTGAGTTCAGTGAAGGTCAAATCAGTTGCTGAAAAAAATCACTGAATTTTAGAGATGATGAGTACTCTGTAAACTGCAAAGAAGACAGTTACTCTCGGTAGAAGAGGTCTGCAGTGTAGTCTTCCAGCTGAGTCCAAATCATAACCAAACCAAGCCAAACCCATTCCAGCCTAACCTACCTAACCTAATATAACCTAACTTAACTGAAACAACAAATGGGTAACTGAGAATTCCAACACGTTGCCACACTGCAGGCTGTAGCAAACAAACTGAACACATCAGGGATTTTAAGTGTCATCCAGAAAAATTTTGAAGACCCAAAGGGTTTTTAAGTATTTGACTTCAGCAAATAACAATTCTCAGTTTACCTTAAGAGAAGACACAGAAAATGTGATTCTTCAGAAACTACCAGTAATTAGTTTAGGGTTTTTTTTACTATTATTGTTCTCTATGTAGAATAATTTCAAATAAAAATTAGTCTTAAACTTTTATATTTCATAATGTGAAATACAATACAATAAAGTGAATATTCTGATTCACTGGTAGCACAATGAAGATGGAGATTGCTCTTTTGAAAATGACAGAACCATTGCTACTTTAAATTGTTGAATTGTCATCAAACAAAACATATTAAAAGATTCTGTCAAAATAGAAGTCCTCACCAGAAGAAAAAGTTTCAAAAGCATTACATTAAGTTGTAGACAATCTTGGCTTCGTCTAAAAACACTGATACATAAAGCAAAGTGGAGATAAAGTAAACAGGTAATTGGTTTTGTGAAAGTCCATATTTAAAACATTCCCAGATGATAATTTTAGATTTAAATTTTAGATTTAATTTTAGATATAAATTTTATATTTAAAAATTTTTAGGTTAGATTTAATAGATAATTTTAGATTTAAGGAATGAATATAGACCATGTTTAAAAATTTATCACATAATTCCTAGTCATTGGAAATGCTTTTCAGAATACTTGAGATTAATATGAAGAAAGGATGTATACATATTTGACTGTATAAATGGATGGAGATGGATAGATAACTAGGCTTATGAATAGTTTTACTTTGAAACAGACAGCATATATTTGAAAAAGAAAAAACTTTAAAAATTAGAACATCAGGACAAAGTGAGTTTTCTCTTAAATTTTAAAGTATTAAAATAAAAGTGCAGAGTCTAGGGTAGTATGGGATGGGTGTTCATACTTGATTTTGCCCAGGCCCACTTTGCCCCAAATATATTTGAGAAATAACACATGTGTATATTTCATTAGTGATTATCCTAAGCCTCCTATATAACTATAAAAGGCCAAGTTGAGATAATTAACTAATAGTAATTTGCTTATTTAACCCAATATTTGTTTAATTTTTATACATATACACAGTGAAGCAGACTTCTACATTAACACACATATGATCATATGAATTCTTTTCAGTGTGTTTTAAATTGTGTCCTTTTTATGCCTATATCCTTTCCTGTTGATCTCCTCTCCTTCCCAATGCCATTTCTCTTTTGCCTTTTACTGATCTGTATATTAACCTTCTGTATATCTTGCAACATGTTTTTGTAAGCATATACTTATTTATGATCAGGAGCTTTTTTTTTTTTTTTTTTTTAGTTAATGAAGACTTTTTAAAAATGGCATAAAACAAGATGTATTTCCCCCATCTTTTTTTTTATTATTTTTTATTTTTTATAAACATATATTTTTATCCCCAGGGGTACAGGTCTGTGAATTACCAAGTTTACACACTTCACAGGACTCACCAAAGCACATACCCTCCCCAATGTCCATAATCCCACCCCGTTCTCCCAAACCCCCTCCCCCCAGCAACCCTCAGTTTGCCTTGTGAGATTAAGAGTCACTTATGGTTTGTCTCCCTCCCAATCCCATCTTGTTTCATTGATTCTTCTCCTACCCACTTAAGTCCCCATGTTGCATCACCACTTCCTCATATCAGGGAGATCATATGATAGTTGTCTTTCTCTGCTTGACTTATTTCGCTAAGCATGATACGCTCTAGTTCCATCCATGTTGTCGCAAATGGCAAGATTTCATTTCTTTTGATGGCTGCATAGTATTCCATTGTGTATATATAACACATCTTCTTGATCCATTCATCTGTTGATGGACATCTAGGTTCTTTCGATAGTTTGGCTATTGTGGACATTGCTGCTATAAACATTCGGGTGCATGTGTCCCTTTGGATCACTACATTTGTATCTTTAGGATAAATACCCAATAGTGCAATTGCTGGGTCATAGGGCAGTTCTATTTTCAACATTTTGAGGAACCTCCATGCTGTTTTCCAGAGTGGCTGCACCAGCTTGCATTCCCACCAACAGTGTAGGAGGGTTCCCCTTTCTCCGCATCCTCGCCAGCATCTGTCATTTCCTGACTTGTTGATTTTAGCCATTCTGACTGGTGTGAGGTGATATCTCATTGTGGTTTTGATTTGTATTTCCCTGATGCCGAGTGATATGGAGCACTTTTTCATGTGTCTGTTGGCCATCTGGATGTCTTCTTTGCAGAAATGTCTGTTCATGTCCTCTGCCCATTTCTTGATTGGATTATTTGTTCTTTGGGTGTTGAGTTTGCTAAGTTCTTTATAGATTCTGGACACTAGTCCTTTATCTGATATGTCGTTTGCAAATATCTTCTCCCATTCTGTCAGTTGTCTTTAGATTTTGTTAACTGTTTCCTTTGCTGTGCAAAAGCTTTTGATCTTGATGAAATCCCAATAGTTCATTTTTGCCCTTGCTTCCCTTGCCTTTGGCGTTGTTCCTAGGAAGATGTTGCTGCGGCAGAGGTCGAAGAGGTTGCTGCCTGTGTTCTCCTCAAGGATTTTGATGGATTCCTTTCGCACATGGAGGTCCTTCATCCATTTTGAGTCTATTTTTGTGTGTGGTGTAAGGAAATGGTCCAATTTCATTTTTCTGCATGTGGCTGTCCAATTTTCCCAGCACCATTTATTGAAGAGGCTGTCTTTTTTCCATTGGACATTCTTTCCTGCTTTGTCGAAGATTAGTTGAACATAGATTTGAGGGTCTATTTCTGGGCTCTCTATTCTGTTCCATTGATCTATGTGTCTGTTTTTGTGCCAGTACCATGCTGTCTTGATGATGACAGCTTTGTAATAGAGCTTGAAGTCCGGAATTGTGAAGCCACCAACGTTGGCTTTCTTTTTCAATATCCCTTTGGCTATTCGAGGTCTTTTCTGGTTCCATATAAATTTTAGCATTATTTGTTCTATTTCTTTGAAAAAGATGGATGGTACTTTGATAGGAATTGCATTAAATGTGTAGATTGCTTTAGGTAGCATAGACATTTTCACAATATTTATTCTTCCAATCCAGGAGCATGGAACATTTTTCCATTTCTTTGTGTCTTCCTCAATTTCTTTCATGAGTACTTTATAGTTTTCTGAGTATAGATTCTGTGTCTCTTTGGTTAGGTTTATTCCTAGGTATCTTATGGTTTTGGATGCAATTGTAAATGGGATTGACTCCTTAATATCTCTTTCTTCTGTCTTGCTGTTGGTGTAGAGAAATGCAACTAATTTCTGTGCATTGATTTTATATCCGGACACTTTACTGAATTCCTGTATAAGTTCTAGCAGTTTTGGAGTGGAGTCTTTTGGGTTTTCCACATATAGTATCATATCATCTGCGAAGAGTGATAATTTGACTTCTTCTTTGCCGATTTGGATGCCTTTAATTTCCTTTTGTTGTCTGATTGCTGAGGCTAGGACCTCTAGTACTATGTTGAATAGCAGTGGTGATAATGGACATCCCTGCCGTGTTCCTGACCT
>NC_081559.1:118739795-118769595 GCF_022355385.1 Mustela nigripes | reverse complement strand
TTTTTTTCAATTATTCTTTAATTTCCCGGTTGACCCATTCATTCTTTAGAAGGATGCTGCTTTGTCTCCAAACATTAGTTCTTTCCAAACTTCCTCTTGTGGTTGAGTTCTAGCTTCAGAGCATTGTGGTCTGAAAATATGCAGGGAATGATCCCAATCTTTTAATACCGGTTGAGTCCTGATTTAAGACCAAGGATGTGATCTATTCTGTGTTCGATGTGCATTAGAGAAGAATGTTTATTCTATTGCTTTGGGATGAAATGTTCTGAATATATCTGTGATGTCCATCTGGTCCAGTGTGTCGTTTAAGGCCTTTATTTCCTTGTTGATCTTTTGCTTGGATGATCTGTCCATTTCAGTGAGGGGAGTGTTATAGTCCCCTACTATTAATGTATTATTGTTTATGTGTTTCTTTGATTTTGTTATTAATTGGTTTATATAGTAGCTGCTCCCACATTGGGGGCATAGATATTTAAAATTGTTAGATCTTCTTGTTGGAAGGACCATTTGAGTATGATATAGTGTCCTTCCTCATCTCTTATTATAGTATTTGGCTTAACATCTAATTGACCTGCTATAAGGATTGCCACTCCTGCTTTCTTCTGATGTCCATTAGCATGGTAACTTATTTTATACCCCCTCACTTTAAATCTGGAGGTGTTCGGGCTTAAAATGAGTTTCTTGTAGGCAACATATAAAAGCCATAAATGGGTTTTGTTTTTTTTATCCATTCTGGTAGCCTGTGTCTTTTGATAGGGGCATTTAGCCCATTAACATTCAGGGTAACTATTGAGAGATATGAATTTAGTGCCATTGTATTGCCTGTAAGGTGACTGTTACTGTATATTGTCTCTGTTCCTTTCTGATCTACCACTTGTAGGCTCTCTCTTTGCTTAGAGGACCCCTTTCAAGATTTCCTGTAGAGCTGGTTTGGTGTTTGCAAATTCTTTCAGTTTTTGTTTGTCCTGGAAGCTTTTAATCTCTCCTTCTATTTTCAATGATAGCCTAGCTGGATATAGTATTCTTGGCTGCATGGTTTTCTCGTTTAGTGCTCTGAATATATCATGCCAGCTCTTTCTGGCCTGCCAGGTCTCTGTGGATAAGTCCGCTGACAATCTAATATTTTTACCATTGTATGTTACAGACTTCTTTTCCCAGGCTGCTTTCAGGATTTTCTCTTTGTCACTAAGACTTGTAAATTTTACTATTAGGTGACGGGGTGTGGGCCTATCCTTATTGATTTTGAGGGATGGTCTCTGAACCTCCTGAATTTTGATGCTTTTTCCCTTTGCCATATTGGGGAAATTCTCCCCAATAATTCTCTCCAGTATACCTTTTTCTCCCCTCTCTCTTTCTTCTTCTTCTGGAATCCCAATTATTCTAATGTTGTTTCGTCTTATGGTGTCACTTATCTCTCGAATTCTCCCCTCGTGGTCCAGTAGCTGTTTGTCACTTTTGCTCAGCTTCTTTATTCTTTGTCATTTGATCTTCTATATCGCTAATTCTTTCTTCTGCCTCATTCGTCCTAGCAGTGAGAGCCTCCATTTTTTATTGCACCTCATTAATAGCTTTTTTTTTTTTTCAACTTGGTTAGATTTTAGTTCTTTTATTTCTCCAGAAAGGGCTTTTATATCTCCCGAGAGGGTTTCTCTTATATCTTCCATGCCTTTTTTGAGCCCAGCTAGAACCTTGAGAATTGTCATTCTGAGCTCTAGATCTGACGTAATACCAATGTCTGTATTGATTAAAACCTAGCCTTCAGTACTGCCTCTTGTTCTTTCTTTTGTGGTGAATTTTTCCGCTTTGTCTTTTTGTCCAGATAAGTGTATATGAAGGAGCAAGTAAAATACTAAAAGGGTGGCAACAACCCCAGGAAAATATGCTTTACCCAAACCAGAAGAGATCCCAAATCGTGAATGGGGTGAAAGATGATAAAAAGAGGTTCAGAAAGAAAGAAAGAAAAAAAAAAAACAAAAAAAAAGAAAAGAAATGAATTTAAAAAATAAAACTAATAAAGAAAGTATAAAAAAGAAAAAAATATATATGTTAGATATAGTAGTTAAAAAACGTCAAAAAAGAAAAGTTTAGGTAAAAGTTAAAAAATTTTAGCAGAAGAAGAGAAAAAAAATGAAAAAGAAAAATAAAATTAAATTAACTCCAAGACTAAAAAATCACTGGGAGAAAGCCATGAGTTCCGTGCTTTGCTTTCTCCTCCTCTGGAATTCTGCTGCTCTCCTTGGTATTGAAACTGCACTCTTGGATAGGTGAACTTGGTTTTGCTGGATTTCTTGTTTATCTTCTGGGTGAGGGGTCTCTTGTAGTGATTCTCAAGTATCTTTGCCCCAGGCGGAATTGCACTGCCCTTACCAGGGGTCGGGCTGAATAATCTGCTCGGGTTTGTTTTCAGGAGCTTTTGTTCCCTGAGTGCTTTCCATAGAGTTCTGGAGGACGGGAATCGAAATGGCGGCCTCCTGGTCTCTGGCCCAGAGGAGTCGAGAACACGGGGCCCCACTCCTTAGTGTGCTCGCAGAGAACAGCGCCCAGTAACTCCAGTCTGCCTAACCTCCGGCAGCTCTCCGAGCTCACTGAGCCTGCGACCGGTTCAAGGTAACCCTGAGCTGTGAGCTTACTGTCAGCTCTGTCTTTGTAGCCGGCTTCCCCATTCCAATACCCACAAGCTCTGCGACACTCAGACACCCCCGATCCTTCTGTGACCCTGCGGGGCTTGAGGCCATGCTAACTCCACATGGGCTTCACCCTGGTTTAGCCTCTAGGGTGATGTCCTTCAGTGGAACAGACTTTAAAAGTCCTGATTTTGTGCTCCATTGCTCCCTCGCTTGCCAAGAGCCGGACCCTCCCCCTGCAGTCTATCTTCACATCGCTTTGGATTCACTTCAGTCCTACCTTTCAGAAAGTGGTTGTTTTTCTGTTTCTAGAATTGCTGTTCTTTTCTTCGATCTGCCGATGGATTTGCAGGTATTTGCAATATTCAGATAAGCTATCTAGCTGATCTCCTGCTAGCTGAAGTAGTCCCAGCCTGCTACTTCTCCACCATATTGACTCCTCTCTCAGTAGGGTTCTGTTTTTAATTTACTATTAACAGTCTGAGTCTTCAAATTAGTGTATTTTGGGGCACCAGACTGTCTCAGTCAGTTGAATGACTGAATTTTGGTTACTGCTCAGGTCATGATCTCATGGGTGGTGGGATCAAGCCCCATATCTGGCTCTGTGCTCAGCAGAGAGTCTGTTTGAAGATTCTCTCCCTCTGCCTCTCCTCCCACTCCACAGGCATGATCACTCTCTCTCTCTCTAAAATAAATAAGTAAATCTCTTAAATAAATAAATAAGCGATCAACCTACTGTATTTAGACCACTGGTGTTTAAAGTAAGCAGTGACATGGCTGCCTCTGTATTTGCCACGCTTGTCACTCTAATTTCTATTTTTCCTTTCACTTTGTCTGTCCTATGTTTTCTGATTTTAATTAAGCATTTTATATGATTTCATTAATTTATTCTCCCCTCTTAGAGCATCAATTGTCTTTTTTTTTCTTTTTAGTAGTTTTCTTTAGTTTGATATACACAAAACAATACAATATTGGGGCAGTTGGCTTTCTAGGTCAGTAGAGCATGCAACTCTTGATCTCAGGGTTGTAACTTCAAGTCCTATGTATGTTGAGCACAAAGATTACTTAAAAATAAAATCTTAAAGAAACCCACAAAAACAGCATTATACCACTTCTTCATGGGCACTGAAATATCTTAGAAAAGGGTACTTAAAGTTCTTCCTTCTAATCCCTGTGACATTTCTGTTGTTCCTTTCCACATCATGATCAGCTATAATCACCAAATATTTCATTGTTATTATTTTAAATAAACTGTTACCTATTAAGTCACTTAAGAAATGTATTTTATTTATTTATTCTCTAAAGTTTTTTCCTTTCTTCATACAGTTCTGACTTTCTTATCAATATTATTTTCCTTCTTTCTGAGGAATTTCTTTCAGTATTTCTTATAAAGCAGGTCTACTGGCAACAAAATCTCTCAATTTCTGTTTCAGAAAGTCTCTATTTTCTCCCATTCCGTGGGTTACCTCTTTGTTTTCTTGACTATTTACTTTTCTGTGCAGAAGCTTTTGATTTTGATGAAGTCCCAAAAGTTTATTTTCACTTTTGTTTCCTTTGCCTTTGGAGACATACTTGAAAGAAGTTGCTGTGGCTGATATCGAAGAGATTACTTTCTATGTTCTCCTCTAGGATTCTGATGGATTCCTGTCTCACATTGAGGTATGTTATCCATTTTGAGTTTATCTTTGTGTACGGTGTAAGAGAATGGTCGAGTTTCATTCTTCTACATATAGCTGCCCAGTTTCCCCAACACCATTTATTGAAGAGACTTTTTTCCACTGTATATTTTTTCCTGTTTTGTCGAAGATTATTTGACTATAGAGTTGAGGGTCCATATCTGGGCTTTCTACTCTGTTCCACTGGTCTATGTGTCTGTTTTTATGCCAGTACCATGCTGTCTTGGTGATCACAGCTTTGTATTAAAGCTTGAAATCAGGTAACATGATGCCCCCATTTATTTTTTTGTTTTGTTTTTCAACATTTCCTTAGCAATTCAGTGTCTCTTCTGTTTCCATACAAATTTTTGGATTATTTGCACCAGCTCTTTGAAGAATACTGGTGGAATTTTGATCAGAATGGCATTAAAAGTATAGATTGCTCTAGGCAGTATAGACATTTTAACAATGTTTATTCTTCTGATCCAAGAGCATGGAATGGTCCTCCATCTTTGCGTGTTCTTCAATTTCTTTCATAAGTGTTCTGTAGTTCCTCGAGTACAGATCCTTTTCCTCTCTGGTTATGTTTATTCCTAGGTTTCTTATGGTTCTTGGTGCTATAGTAAATGGAATCAATTCTCTAATTTCCCTTTCTGTGTTTTCATTGTTAGTGTATAAGAATGTCACTGATTTCTGTACATTGACTTTGTATCCTGCCACGTTACTGAATTGCTATATGAGTTCTAGTAGTTTGGGGGTGGAGTCTTTTGGGTTTTCCATATAAAGAACCATGTCACCTGTGAAGAGAGAGAGTTTAACTTCTTCATTGCCAATTTGGATACCTTTTATTTCTCTTTGTTGTCTGATTGCTGTTGCTAGGACTTCTAATACTATGTTGAACAAGAGTGGTGAGAGTGGGCATCCTTGTTTTGTTCCTATCTCAAAGAGAAGGCTTCAAGATTTTTTCCATTGAGGATGATATTTGCTGTGGGTCTTTCATAGATAGATTTGATGAAGTTCAGGAATGTTCCCTCTATCCCTATACTTTGAAGCATTTTTAATCAGGAACAGATGCTGGTTTTTGTCAAATGCTTTTTCTGCATCAATTGAGAGGACCATGGGGTTCTTCTCTCTTCTGTTATTGATTTGTTCTATCACATTGATTGATTTGCAAATGTTGACCCATCCTTGTAGCCCAGGAATGAATCCCATCTAGTCATGGTGGATAATCTTTTAATGTTCTGTTGGATCCTGTTTGCTAGGATCTTGTTGAGAATATTAGTATCCATTTTCATCAGGGATATTGGTCTGAAATTCTCCTTTTTGGTAGGGTCTTTGCCTGGTTTGGGGATCAGGGTAATGCTGACTTCATAGAAAGAGTTGGAAGTTTTCCTTCTGCTTCAATTTTTTGAAACAGCTTCAGGAGAACAGGTGTTATTTCTTCTTTGAACGTTTGGTAGAATTCCCCAGGGAATCCATCAGGTCCTGGGCTCTTGTTTCTTGGGAGGTTTTTGATCACTGCTTCAATCTCATTACTAGATATCAGTCTATCCAGATTTTCAATTTCATCCTGGTTCAATTTAGGGAGTTTATAGTTTTCCAGGAATGCATCCATTTCATCTAGGTTGCTTAGCTTATTGGCATATAACTGTTGATAATAACTTCTGATGATTGTTTCTACTTACTTGGTGTTAGTTGTGATCTCTCCCTTTTCATTCATAATTTCTCCTTCACTTTTGAAAGATAATTTCACAGGGTACAGAATTGTAGGTTGGCTGGTTTTTCTTTCAATATTCCACTTTTTTCTTGATTTTATAGTTTCTGAAAAGAAATTGGTTATTATTTTTATTCTTATTATTTTATAGGTGAAATTCACTCCCTCCCCCACCCTGAAACTGTCTTCTTTTAAGATCTTTCTCTTGGTCTTCGATTTCTGCATTTTGGATATGATAAATTTCAGCAACTGATTTCTGTACATTGACTTTGTATCCTGCGCTGTTACTGAATTGCTATATGAGTTCTAGTAGTTTTGGGGTGGAGTCTTTTGTGTTTCCCATATAAAGAATCATGTCATCTGTGAAGAGAGAACCTAACTGTTAATTACAGTTAGGTTTTCCTTTCCTGGTATTTGTTTTAGGACCAGTTTGTGTTCCTGAACTTCTGCTTGGGTAAGTTGTGATTCCTTTTTATCTACCTGTCTGTCTTTCCAATTTTGGGGGTCAGTGGTTTGTCCTCTGATTTCAGTTGTCTGATATATCTAAAAAAAAGTTGTTGATTTTCAACTGGTTCAGTTTTTTTTTTTCCTTTTTTCACTCTTGTTGTGGGGATAGGAGCAATGACTTTCAAATTCTTTAAATGACAGATCAGAAATTGCAAGTTACTCTAAACCATTTTTTAATATCTTATTCATTTGACTTTATTCTACCTTATAATTCATGAATAGCTATTAAAAGATTCTATTTTATGAAATTTAAATGAACTCTTCTAATAACAATCAGGATGATAAATCTTCCCCCAAAACTTTTTTTAGCTTATTTTGTCTTTCAAAGACATACATTTGTGACACTGGTGTAGGTTGTTAATACTGCTTATGTTTATATGATATATCTGTAGATGTCAAATAATTGTCAATAGCTCATTTTTAATTATATAGTTTTAAATATTTATAAGATGAAATATACTTGGGTACAAAACTGGTATGAAATACTGGTTTATTTATGGATATATTTAGAGGTATATATACATTGTCACTCTTAATTTTTATAGTCCATCAGAGTTTTAAGCTGAGATTCTAATTAAATTGATTATGGGGCTCTAACTCATTTGTGAAGGAACTAAAACCAGGTTAAATTTAGCCCCTCACTTGTCTTTATAAATAATGTTTTATTAAATCACAACCACAAATTCATTTGTTTTCATATTGTCCACTGCTGCTTTTGCATTATAGTGGTAGAGGTAAGTAGTCATAATAGAGCCTATATGTCACACAAAGTCTAAAATATTTATAGTCTGACTCTTTACTGAAAAATATTCCAATTCATGTTCTAAAATACAGCAAAGATTTTGAATTTTTCTATAAACATATATTTAACAAATAAAACATTTTTAGAGGTCTATTTTCTTTGGTTTTAAAATCTCTTTTGGTGTGTTTATATTTGTTATAAGTCATCAATATTTCTATACCTATGAGGTGGTCATTTAAAAGTGAAAAAAATTATATTTATATTGTTGAGTAGAACAATTCATTTAAAGAATATAGAGTGTAGAAATAGAAATGAAATATTTTTCTGAGTTCCCTTTGTAATTTCTTAAATTTAAATTAAATTAGCCAACATATAGTACACATTTAGTTTTTATTTTATTTAAAGATTTTATTTATTTATTTGACAGAGAGACATCACAAGAGATGGAGAGGAAGGCAGAGAGAGAGAGAGAGAGAGAGAGAAGCAGGCTCCCTGCTGAGCAGAGAGCCCGATGTGGGACTCAATCCCAGGACCCCGAGATCATGACCCGAGCCGAAGGCAGTGGCTTACCCCACTGAGCAACCCAGGTGCCCCACACCTTTAGGTTGTGATATAGCATTAAATGATTCATTAGTTGCATATAATACTTAGTGATCATATCATGCATCCTTTTTATTGCCCATCACTGAATTAACCTATCCCCCACCCACCTCCCTTTCCACAACTCTGTTTAAATTTTTTGTAATGAATCTCACGCCTTCATGTCACCTATGCTACCTCCTTGTATTAGTGTTACGTTGGTATCTCCCAGTCTGTCACTCCTCTTCATTAATAACTTCGTCATCTGACCTAACACCTTTCCTTTCATTTTGTCTGTCACTGTTGCTTTGGACTTTGAAAATGTTTATAGCTAATACTCTCATTCACTCCATCTCCTCATTACCAATGTGTTTTCCTTTACTTGGACAGCACCTGCCCCCATTTCCATGTCACACCATTAACCTCATTACCACCAACACCCAGCTTCACCCCCTCTTTTTCTTGTTCCATCACCTTTTTTGGTTGTTATATTCTCCCTGTCCAGCTTTGATTTCATGGTAGTTTTCTATAATTTCTCTTTTGCAGACATTGTTATCTCCCTTATCTCTTCTTCCTGTTAAATTCCTGTGATAGAAAATCAACACTATGTATGTATGTATGTATGTATTATGTTATGTTAGTCACCATACAGTACATCATTACTTTTTTGATGTAGTGTTCCATGATTCACTGTTTGCATATAGCACCCAGTGCTCCATGCAATCTGTGCCCTCCTTAATACTCATCACCCAGCTCACCCATCCTCCTAAGCCCCTCACTTCTAAAACACTCAGTTTGTTTCCCAGCGTCCATAGTCTCACATGGATTGATAAAACCCTGGCCAGGCTATCCAAAAGAAAAGAGAAAAGACCCAAATTAATAAAATTATGAAAGAAAGGGAAGATAATGACTAACATCAAGGAAATAAATACAATTATCAGAAATTATTACCAACACTTACATGATAATAAATTAAGCAACCTGGAAGAAATGGATGCATTCCTGGAAACCTATAAACTACCAATACTAAAACAGGAAGAAATTGGCAACCTGAATAGACACATAACAAGTAACAAGATTGGAGCAATGATCAAAAACCTCCCAAAAAATGAGTCCAGGGCCTGATGGATTCCCAAGGGAATTCTACCAAACATTCAAAGAAGAAATCATACCTATTCTCCTAAAGCTGTTTATTTTTTCTAAGAATTTATTTATTTATTTGACAGAGAGAGAGACACAGTGAGACAGGAAACACAAGCAGGGAGAGTGGGAGAAGGAAAAGTAGGCTTCCTGCTAAGCAGGGAGCCAGATGCAGGGCTCCATCCCAGGACCCTGGGATCATGACCTAAGCCGAATACAGTCACTTAAAAGACTAAGCCACCAAGGTGCCTCTCCTTAAACTGTTTTTAAAAAAATAGAAACAGAAGGAAAACTTCCAGAATTACCTTGATTCCAAAGCCAGACAAAGATCCCATCAAAAAGAATTACAGACCACTATCTCTGATGAATATGGATGCAAAATTCTCAACAAGATCCTAGCTAATAGGATCCAACAGTACATTAAAAGGATTATCCATCATGACCAGGTGGGATTTATCCCTCAATCACTTGACTTTTCACACCACACACTTCTCTAAGTACTGCTTCATCTGTCTATTTAATAGAAAAAAAATATGTGTTATTGATAAATACTTATTTGTATCTCTTTATATATTTACATATGTATTTATACTTATAAGACAGTATAGACACTGTCTTTATTTTTTTACCACACATTCTCTTTCTCAGCCCTCTCCAGTCAGGGTTTGGGTCTGGATCCTACCACTGGGTCCTCAAATCCAGTGCTTACACAGCTGCTTTTAAGTATTTGACACAGTTGATCATGTTTTCCCTCTTGAACTTTTTTCCCTTGGGATTTTTTCTGTTTTTATCAAAACAAATGTTCAGTGTTTCCATCTAAAATACTCCTCTATTAACTTTCCCTCTCTCTCTCTCTCTCTTTCCTTTTTTTTTGTTTATATTCCTTTTCCTCTTGTCTTCAAAATGCTATGCAACTTGTGTTCAGGCTTTTATCTTATATGGCTACCTGTTCTCTCTACTATCTCAGCTCTTTCACAGCTTTAAATACACCTGCCTACATATCAATGACCCTCAGATTTATTCCTTCACCCAGACTTGTCTCCATCATCCCAGACTCATCTATCAAACTATGCCCTTGACATTTCCATTTTAATGTGAAGTAGGAATTTCAAATTTTACAACTTCAAAATAAAACTTACCCAGCTATGTTTCTCAAACCCCAAATGTCAAAGTAATACCTCAGTACTCACTGATTTCCTCTTCCACACCCAGTGTCCAGATTCAATCCATCAGTAACTCTTATTTATTTCATGCCTGAAATATATCCTGAGTCTGGCCATTTCTCACCACCTCCATGTTCATCTCCTTATTTGAGTCACCATCAACTGTCATTTGATTAATCACATCTTTGTCTCACTACTTACATTCTAGCTCCTTAAAATATGTTTTCACATAGCAATAAATAGATTTTTTAAATGTAACCATGCCATATCCTTACTTAAAACTCTGTGACTTTTTATCTCAAGTTTATCTTTGCCTAAAGGTGTCTGCAAAATTTGACCCGTGGTTGTATCTCTAACATTTTTCTCCTTAATTTAAAATGTTCTGGGCTGACTAACTTAACTTTTGGGCACTTGAGTACATTATGTTCAGTCCAGCTCACTGGGTGTTCCTTCTAGACAGACAGCTCTCTTCTTTGATTTTTATAGCCCTTGTTTATTTTATTTTGGAAGGACCTTACCTGACCAACAAATGAAAGAATTCATTCAGTTACTCTTCCATAATCTTATTTGATTTTCTGTCTAACTCTTTTAGGAAACTAACCCGATTAACATGTAAGCTTCATGAGAAAATGATTCATATGTGTATTGCTTCTACATTAGTGTCTAGGGCAGTGCATGGCACTGGCTATATGTTAATGACGTGAATGAGGTCGACAAACTATTGAGGGGAAGGGAGTTGAATGTGATGATAGGGAAATATCTAAAGAAATTGTGGTCCTACCTGATAAGAATAGGAAAAAAACATTTTAGAACAGAATTAAGAAGAAAATAAATTTATCAAATTCAACCAATAAATGAGAGATTTTAGTTGTTAGGTTTCAGATTAAGTCAGATGAATCCACAGGCCCTATAGTCTTTCGTAAATGATGAAATTTTGTTCTTTGGCTTCAGGGCTTCAGATTCTTAGTGAATGTCTTGGGTAAGAATTGAGACCACTTTCCTAGCCAAATACCTCTATTAGTGATATAAAAATACTGGAAAAAGAATGATGACTTGTTTGGAATGATGCATTTTTAATAGGTAAGCATATTAAAATATGAATTCCAGAATAATGAATTAAATATTAAAAGTTATGAAGAAAATCAAACCTATTTTCTGAATATTTCTGTTATTTTTCAAACAACTATGTATATTTAGTATTGTTATATTTATCACATTTAAAAGAACTTGTCAGATAAGAGACCTAATAGATAAACTTAATTTTTCTGATTGAAATATATAGAGACTAATTATCTTTATACTGACGATTGAAAGGCACAAAAGAATTCTCATTAAGATTTTAAGCAATACTTAAAGAGCTTAAAATCATTTAAAAGAGTTTAAAATTTGTCAACTTTATGAGCTTAACTCAATTACATTTATAGGACTTATTTAATAATGAAACATTTTGTTAGACAAGTAAGTACTTAGATAATTGGACATGTTAAATTTATAATGTTTACATTGTATAGGGAATTTTAATTATCTAAGATATAAAAGCCTTGTAAATGACTTAGTAAAAGGTATTATATTTACAAATAGAATATTGTAAACTGAATTTAATGGCTTAATTTTTTTTTTTACTTCTACTTCAACAAATTTAAGAAAATAAATAAAATTTAAAAATAAGTCTTTACTATAAAGAGAAGCCACCTAATGAAGATAGAAATGCATATATTCTCATGTACATTATCTAACATTTTCATCTCCTTTGATCTTTATAGATCAGCCTCTGTGAGATGGATATAAAAGTCTTCCATTTCCTGTTTTATGATGCAATGCATGAAGGGCGCCTGGGTGGCTGAGTTTTTAAGTGTCTGCCTTTGGCTCAGGTCATGATCCTAGGGTTCTGGGATCCAGTTCCACATCAAGCTCCCTGCTTGGTGGGAAGCCTGCTTCTTCCTCTCCCACTCCCCCTACTTGTGTTACCTTTTTTGCTGTCTCTTTCTCTATCAAATTAACAAATAAAATCTTTTAAAAAAAGATGCAGTACATGAAGACAATGTAACCAATAAACTATACTTTTTGTCATCTGTGAGGCTTCCCCGTCTTCTGTCTGAAATGTTTTGCTTATCCTTTATCTATCTTCTTTGGCTAATTTCTCACTATCTTTCTCTAAAGAAAGCATCCCTGATCCCCCAAAATAGAATAAATTAATGTATTCTGTACATTGTTTTCTGTACAAACCTCAAGACAATACTTATTGTTGTGATGGTTTATTTGGCTTCCCTAGACCTTAAGTTCATTGTTGACAAGGGTCATTTTTGTTTTTCACAATTATAACCTCAATATCTTGTACCTTTTCCCCCCAATCTTGATGAGTAATTTCCCTCTTCCTTTTTCCCCTTTTATTGATGTATGATTGGCATATAAAAATTATGTATATTTAAGGTGTATGACAAGAAGAAAACATAGGGGGAAAGCTCCTTGACAATGGTGTTGGCAATGATTTTTTAGAGTTGATACCTAAAACATAGGCAATGAAAACAAATATCAAACTAAAAGAGTTCTCTAAAGCTGAGGAAACAATAGACAAAATACAAAGCTAACCTATGGAATGTCAGAAAATATTTGCAAATATGTTCAGTCCAGCTCACTGGGTGTTCCTTCTCTCCAGACAGCCCATTTCTCTGATTTTTAAGTCCCTTGTTTATTTTCTTTTGGAAGGGCCTTACCTGGCCAACTAATGGAGAAACCACTTGGTTACTCTAAGTGGTTATATTCAAAGGTTATAGAGGTTAATATCCCAAATACATAAGGAACTCCTACTACTCAATAGCAAAAGAACCAAATAATCCAATTTAAAAAAAATGGGCAAAGGAAATGAATAGACATTTTCCCAAAGACATATAAAGTGTCAACAAGTATATCAACAGATGCTCAACATTACTGTCAAGGAAATGTAAATCAAAACCACAGAGAAATATTACCTTATATATCTCTTTAATACTAATAGGTAATAAGTAAACATTGTTGCTAATTGAAGATATTAAATGAATAAAGCCACACAGCTACAGCTTACAACCAATTAGTTTTTACTCTGAAAACTCTACTTCTTCCAAATTCATCTTTCCTCCTTCAAATCAATGTTCACATTTAAAATTTTTCTAAAATAAATATACTATTAAAATAGTTCTTAATACTTGGTATTGCAAATTTGGATATTGAAATATTGCTATACTTTTTGTGATTAAATAAATTAAGATATTCTCCTGAAATCAGTTCAGATTGATTGTCAGTGAAAAATAAGGCAGTTAGCCCAAATAGAGCATTGGGAAATAGAGCAGTGCTGCTAAGTAAAGATGCTCTGTAGGTCAGAGCAAAGAAGGGTGTTCTCCTGGTTATTGTGCTACAACTGATATTCTATCAAGGACAGTGCCTGGTCCACAGTAGGAAAAAAAAATATATATATATACATATATATATATATATATGTATATATATATATATATATTTAAAGATTTTTTTTTCTTTATTTGACAGACAGAGATCACAAATAGGCAGAGAGGCAGGCAGAGAGAGAGAGGAGGAAGCAGGCTCCCTGCTGAGCAGAGAGCCTGATGTGGGGCTCGATCCCAGGACCCTGAGATCATGACCTGAGCTGAAGGCAGAGGCTTTAACCCACTGAGCCACTCAGGGGCCCAGGAAAAATATATTTTTGAAGTAAATGAATGAATGTGGAATTAAGTTGAGTCTTAAATGATAAAACACATTTGCCCAAACTTTTTAAATAAAAGAAATTCATAACACCCTATGAGATTTTCAAAATATTTTGCAAATGTTAAAAAAGGGTTCCCTGTGTTTCCCCTCTGCATTCCTTCCTACTGCCTTAAAGTCATATCTATTTAACAGACTTGTTTTAAGGCCTTCACCTAAAGAAGAGTTATTGTGAGATTAGAGAGTTAGAGAGTTAGAGTGTTATGAAGGAAAGCTTTCAGAAACATTCACAGCTGGAAACATGAACAACTGTCTGTTCTAATCTAAGTAAAATATTGTTAAAAATGTTTAATAGCAGAAGACTGGTTTCACATTAGCCTTTCCATATGGAGAAGAAGCTAGGGTGACAAGAAAATAAGATGAAGGGGCATGGAAAACACATTTTTGTGTTTATTTTAAATGCTGTTATTTGTGGTTATCTGCATTTTTGCTACTTTTACCTTTAAATATATTTGTGCATAACAAGTAAACATTTGTAATATCAGAGACTATTTGTAAATGAGAGTCTGAGGAATCTTAAGATAATAATATATCTCAAGCAAAATTATCATAAGATCAAATGCTGCTCTTGAACTATCAAAATTATTATAATGAAATGCAAAATCAAGATGAACTTTATCGTACTAAAAAACTAATGAATTAATTATAGTCTTCAAACATATAAGAGTTTGAAGGAAAATTAGAATTCTGATTCCATGTCTTCAGGGATTAATTCATTTGTATAGGTCAAAAGATTAAATCATTTTGAATTCATAAATGCTTTTAAGAACATTTTGCAAAAGTAATGGAAAACAAGATTTAACAACAATGTTCACATTATGCTCGACATGATATTGCTCTCATATCATGAAGCAATTCATCTGCTATGTTTAATCTATGAAAACTCAGGTTTTTCATTAACATTACAAGTGTATTCTGATTGAGTCAGATCAATATATCTCCACAAGTAGCGTTAATTTATATGAAAGGAAAATAGTTTGAGATAATTTCCTTTCCAGATTTATTCAAGCTACTATACTATTTACAAAAAATCCAACTAATCTTTGAAAGTAATTATAAAAACTTTGTAAATAATAAAAGCTCTTTCCATCCCTAAAGCCATACTACTTTGTAAAATATGTCATTTAAATATGTGGAGAGCATATATTCCAAAGTAGTGCAAATTTGAAAGTATTTGAAATTAACTTTCCTCAAGAATATTTCCTCAAGAAATTAACTTTCCTCAAGTTAAGGGGCACCTGGGTGGCTCAGTTGGTTAGTTGTCTGACTTCAGCTCAGGTTGTGATCTCAGCATCCTGAAATCAAGCCCCATATTAGGCTCCCTGCTCAGCAGGGAGACTGCTGCTTCCTCTCCCTCCGTCCTTCTCCCTGTTCATTCTATCTCAAACAAATAAATGAAATCTTAAAAAAAAAGAGCATCAAGTTAAATATTAACTATCTTATCTATGAAAACTAATAATAAGGACACAAGAAAAATTCAAATCTATGTTTCTTTTGTGTCTTCCGCTAGACACCAGAGATATATTTGACATCTTGTTTTCCTGTATCAGATATCTTCTATCTATATAGTTCTATCTTATAATTTGAATTTTCAGTTTTCCATCATAACATCCAACCTACTCCACCTATTCAATGTAAAATATATTGCTTATCTCATAGCACTTTCCTGCTTTTAATACTTACCTGATATTGGTCTTGATTGAGCCAGCCCAATTTGCTACCCATGACATTTATCATGTCACTGATCTCAGACAGTAGTTGCTGATATTGTGATTATTTTTATTATAGATATTATTTGGGTAATCCTATGTAATTTTATAAGATCTCGATTTTTTTGTTATTATCACACTTTCCAGTGTTATGTGAGTTATTTGCAACCATAGTTTAATAAAAAAAAGTGTCACACTAATCATTCTGGCTTATTAATCATTAATTTTGGCATCATGAATTTATAGTGCACATATTTGGGCATTGTTTATGTGTGTACTTATGTCAAGATTTATATAAGAATAACAGCCTCATCTATAGCTGGTAATCATATTTTTGCTGAGAAAAACAAACAAAAAGAACAACCACAACAAAAAATAACATCTTTACAGAGGAACATAATCACATTTGTAATTGAGTCATTTGTGCCAATTTATTGCTTCTATTTTCAAGCTATTGTAAATGTTGATATATTGTATTTATCTATTAAAATTTCTTTCTCTCTTCAAGTGTTCTTCTGAATATACTAACTAGCCAGGACATGTTTGGATTCATATAACTATTGTTTCAAATAATATGGCTTAAATGTAGTTAATATCAATATTATTTTTTTTTCAATTTGGATCACCATGATTAAATCATGGGGAGATCATGAAATATCCAACAGTTATGTTAGAAATCTAAATACCTGGATTTTTACTTTTATTTGAATGTTGTTTATTATGCATACAACAGTGCAATAGAAGTGTTTCTGTTTGGTTGACAGAGTTAGTCTATGTGGTGACTTGGGAAACCAGACTTTCTTTTCCAAGCTCTGCCATTTCCTTGGGACTGCAAGTATAATGCAATGAGGATAGAGATGGCACCCTACCAATTGTGACCATGGATAAGTAACTTAAACTCTCTCAGTTTCTACTTCTTCATGGCTAAAGCTGAGAAATAGATTAGCTTGATCTTCTGGCATTAATCATTTATGATTATGTATTCATAGAAAACAGACCACTGAAGAAAATGACATAAGAAAAAAATAAGGAATATACTTTATATGTATTTTTTATACTTTAGAAAAATGCAAAGCTTTCTAATTTTCAAATCATAGGCAACTTATTCAGAAAGAAAACAGGAGAAATAAATTTCTGATCTCTTAACTTAGAATATAAATTCTACAGTATTTAAATAATATCAGCATAGATGAATAAGATTTAAAATAATAAAAAATGAAAAACTTATAAAAATCAAGCAAAATAGTAAAAGATTTCAAATCACAACTACAAATTAAAACATTATTCTTTAACATTAAAAGAGCTTAATAGCATCCAAAACACCCAAACGCTCAAAAATAATTTCTCATATATCTCTCATATATTTCTAATCTTTGGAAGATTAGAAACAGAAATTACCTCTTTAACATTATAGAAAATATTTATGTTCTCCTATTAGCTAACATCATATGCTACTAGTAAAACAGCACCTTTAAATGAGGAAAAGAGGTCTAGATTCACTATTATCATAACCAAAGTTAAATATAGGACAAATAAATGATAAATATAAATATTAGAAAAGGAAAAACATGAATTCTGTTTGTAAATGATGTGAGTATATATATTTAGAAGACCAAGAGAAGCAATAAAAACATTAGAGACCCTGAACTCTAATGCTAATGACTTTGAGTCAGTTTTTCAGTGAGAATACGCCATTGAAGTTTTCAGTGAAATGTCCGGGTAGAGGTTAAAACTGGAAAAAATAGGTTTTTCAACATATTAGCAATGAACAGCTGAGATATATATAATAAGGTAAAGAATTATATTCATGTAGTAGCAGTTTATTCAATGAAGACATGTTTATTGGGTGGAACATGAACTTCCTTAAAGATAATGAGAATGTATTTGGATTTGTACTAAGGCAATGGGAAACTACTTTTTTTTTTTTTTTAAAAGATTTTATTTATTTATTTGACAGAAAGAGACCACAAGTAGGCAGAGAGGCAGGCAGAGAGAGAGAGGAGGAAGCAGGCTCCCTGCTGAGCAGAGAGCCCAATGCGGGACTCAATCCCAGGACCCTGAGATCATGACCTGAGCCGAAGGCAGCGGCGTAACCCACTGAGCCACCCAGGCGCCCCGGGAAACTACTTTTCACACAAGAAAATATGTGTCAGTAGACATATGGAAAAGTAGTCAACCTCAGTAACAATAAAAAATGTTAAAAAACAGCCTAAACCCAGAAGTGAAAAGAATATCATGTGGACAATTAATAAAAGTGATCATTCTTAACATGTTTCAGGTACAATGAACTAGGTACTTTCATACAAGAAAATAGCTGTAAAGGATATAAAGAATAACAGTAAAGAATTCCTAAAGGAATTTGTACACATTTGTCCTTTCAAACATGTTTATTCCTTATGAATTGATGACCTTCTAAAAGAATGTATTTTAAGGAAATAAAGATAATGAATGATGTATTTTTTAAATTTTTTCAATTTATTTATTTTCAGAAAAACAGTATTCATTATTTTTTTACCACACCCAGTGCTCCATGCAAGAAGGATGTATTTTAAGGGAATAAAGATGAAGATTTCATCACAGTATTTTATATGGAAAATAATTTTTGTTTTTAGTACTATAGATTTGACAAATAAAGTAATGACTGAGTACAACTTCTTTAAAGTAAAACAAACTTCTAGATAAGAGTTTCATCTCTGACACATATAATCTGTGTGATCTTGAAGAATTTTTCTTACCCTGTCTGTGCTCAATTTCCTCCAACTGTTAAAGAGATAACTATAATAAAATTTGAATATTGAAAGATATAATGATTATGAAGAAAGTTATGATAATCTTGAGTAAAAAGTAAAATACAGAATGTTAAATAATATATGATCCAATAATAGATAACAATTTTCTGTGTGTATCAATCTATATATGTATATATATATACTATAAATAAGGCTTGATTCTAGGTATTAACTACATATTGTATTTACATATATTCCATGCACAAGTAGTCTTAATTTTAATGGTTAGAAAAAAACTAGGTACAATATTGGTTCTTGTGATGTTTGCTACTAAAGAGGGAAAATAAACATGCAAACAATTAGAGAAGAATTATTATAAGGGAGTACAAGTATAGGGCTATGGGTTTAAGGCAAATTTTTCTTAATTATTTTCTTCATTTTCCACATTTTATACATTATGTATTATAATTGGCTTATTTTCAGAAAGGAGAAATTTTGATTTTACTACATTGATGTATACATTTTCAGTACATCAGTAAGAGATTTTTCCATACCACACATACACTCACACACACATAGAAGGGAGATTTTAAGAGGAAGACAAAGAGGGCAGTTAAGACTTTAAATGTTTAGATTCTTAAAAGTCTCTTTCTCTTTACCTCAGTTTCTGGGACTGAGGTAAAGTAGATGCCAGACTTCATTAACTGTATCAGAAATTTAGAGCATCTGCTTCACAAATATAGAAGCCAATCTTTGAAAAACCAGGGCAAGTGTACTTGCCCTTGGCAACTTGACAACAATGATTTAAGCAAGTGTCCAAGGGGCTCTGGGCATGTGTCCTTATCATTGTCAAATGCCAATGCTATGTATTAAACCTCCAGGTCAAGCTATGAGCCTGACACCTGCTCATGAGAACAATCTAAATTTGCTTCCTCAACATTAGTCAAAATTCTTATTTCATACTCTTTTCCCTGAGGCTGTATCTCCTCCCCAGGGTCTGGTTGTTTTCCTGCCCTCAGTTTGGTGTATTAAAATAATTGATTTGTTTTGTGATGAAGAGAAAGATACTTAGAAGGGAAAGAAAATAGAATTGTTAGAAACATCAAAATGGGAAAACAGAAGTAAAAAGAAACTTAGAGAAGTTATAAATCAGAGTAATGATTATTGAGCTGGGGCAAGGGAAGCATAAAAGCTCAAAGGAAAATTTATACCTTCTAATTCTGTGTGACGGTACATCCACTGAATTCAGGCTGTAATGTTTTGATGAAAACCTACAAATGAGGTCAGTGTAAAGAAAAGGAATTAGCATTAATGTTATCTTTCTGAAAAAATATTCATGGCAAAAAGATAAAGAATTAGTTCTCTGACAAAGAGAGAAATACATTCAAAGGGCTTTGGAAAGAATGTCAGTGCACTCACATTATTTTTACACTAATGGAAATAAAATGATTTGAAAGATTCTTTTCATAAACCTAAAATTTGGCAGCATCTTGGAACAGAGTTTAAAATGAAAATATCTTTGAGGAACCTGGGTTGCTCAGATGGTTAAGTGTCAGCCTTTGGCTTACGTCTTGATCTCCAGCTCCTGGGATCAAGTCCCATATCAGGCTCCCAGCTCAGCAGGGAGTCTGTTTCTCCCTCTCCCTATGCCTCTTGCTCTGCTTTTGCTCTCTCTCTCTCTCAAATGAATACATAAAATTTTTAAATAAATAAATAAAGTGTCCTCATAATATACTTACTTGATTTTTTCAAGCATGCCTCTTTTACATAATTATTTGTGAACAAGTGGAAAACATAAATATAAAATAAACTGAACAACTACAATTGAGGTCAAAAGTAAAAAGATACATCATATATCTAGAACAAATTAAAATGCATAAAATTAACTTTTATATCACTAATCTATCATCTATCATTTATTCATCCAATATGTGCCTAGCATGTTACAGAAATTATTGAGAAAGTGTAAATTTACTAAAGTGGAAAATAGACCAAAATCCAGGCCTGTAAGGAGCAATTCAACTGATTATTTACTATCATTTGGCTCATTTGACATTTCTTCAGACAATAGTCATCAAGTAGCTAAGACAAAACTTGGTGAGGCATCAAGAATTAAATGGTAAAAAGACATGGTTTTATAGTTCTAGATTATATTCTAGATAGGAATACAGATAAAAATGTAATAAATATCCATGAACAAATTCATATTATGGTAAGTTACAAATGGGGTGGAAACATGAAATATTTCAGGTGGCAGTACATGACTACTGTATCATTCAGTGTTCAATTAGGGAACTAGAAACTGTGCCAAGGATATTTACACATATATATGTATATGTACACATATACATATGTAACATATATATGTTAAGAAGTTTATTAAAAATACTTCAATGGTCACTAGATTCAGAGCAAGAGTTGAGCAAATAATGCTAGTAAAAAAAATAATGATATCAAAGCAGAACACTATGCAAGATAAAGAAGTTTATTAAAATAAAATGATTCATCTTTTCACACTGACATGTTAAAAAGAAATATGCTTTATTCTAGAAATATATTTCCTTGTTAGTGTTGATATTTGGATAAGAGGGAAACTGTTTTTATTTTTTTCATTTATTTATTTTCAGCATAACAATATCATTATTTTTTCACCAGACCCAGTGTTCCATGCAATCCGTGCCCTCTATAATACCCACCACCTGGTACCCCGACCTCCCACCCCCCCACCACTTCAAATCCCTCAGATTGTTTTCCAGAGTCCATAGTCTCTCATGATTCACCTTCCCTTCCAATTTACCCCAATCCCCTCCTCTCTAACTCCCCATGTCCTCCATGCTATTTGTTATGCTCAACAAATAAGTGAAACCATATGATAATTGACTCTCTCTGCTTGACTTATTTCACTCAGCATAATCTCTTCCAGTCCCGTCCATGTTGAAGGGCATCTTGGTTCTTTCCATAGTTTGGCTACTGTGGCCATTGCTGCTATAAAATTTGGGGTACAGATGGCCCTTCTTTTCACTACATCTGTATCTTTGGGGTAAATACCCAGGAGTGCAATTGCAGGGTCATAGGGAAGTTCTATTTTTAATTTCTTGAGGAATCTCCACACTGTTCTCCAAAGAGGCTACACCAACTTGCATTCCCACCAACAATGTAAGAGGATTACCCTTTCTCCACATCCTTTCCAACACATGTTGTTTCCTGTTTTGTTAATTTTGGCCATTCTAACTGGTGTAAGGTGATATCTCAATGTGGTTTTAATTTGAATCTCCCTGAGGGCTAGTGATGATGAACATTTTTTCATGTGTCTGATAGCCATTTGTATGTCTTGATTGGAGAAGTGTCTGTTCATATCTTCTGCCCATTTTTTGATATGTTTGCCTGTTTCGTGTGTGTTGAGTTTGAGGAGTTCATTATAGATCCTGGATATCAACCTTTTGTCTGTACTGTCATTTGCAAATATCTTCTCCCATTCCGTTGGTTGCCTCTTTGTTTTTTTTGACTGTTTCCTTTGCTGTGCAGAAGTTTTTTATTTTGATGAAGTCCCAAAAGTTTATTTTTGCTTTTGTTGCCTTTGCCTTTGGAGACATATCTTGAAAGAAGTTGCTGTGGCTGATATCGAAGAGATTACTACCCATGTTCTCCTCTAGGATTCTGATGGATTCGTGTCTCACGTTGAGGTCTTTTATCCATTTTGAGTTTATCTTTGTGTACGGTGTAAGAGAATGGTTGAGTTTCATTCTTCTACATATAGCTGCCCAGTTTTCCCAACACCATTTACTGAAGAGACTGTCTTTTTTTCACTGTATATTTTTCCTTGTTTTGTTGAAGATTATTTGACCATAGAGTTGAGGGTCCATATCTGGGCTCTCTACTCTGTTCCACTGATCTATGTTTTTATGCCAGTACCATGCTGTCTTGGTGATCACAGCGTTGTAGTAAAGCTTGAAATCAGGTAACATGATGCCCCCTGTTTTATTTTTGTTTTTCAACATTTCCTTAGTGACTCGGGGTCTTTTCTGATTCCATAAAAATTTTATGATTATTTACTCCAGCTCTTTGAAGAATACCGGTGGAATTTTGATCAGAATGGCATTAAAAGTATAGATTGCTCTAAGCAGTATAGACATTGTAACAATGTTTATTCTTCCAATCCAAGAGCATGGAATGGTCTTCCATATTTTTGTGTCTTCTTCAATTTCTTCATGAGTGTTCTGTAGTTCCTCAAGTACAGATCCTTTACCTCTTTTGTTAGGTTTATTCCCAGGTATCTTATGGTTCTTGGTGCTATAGTAAATGGAATCGATTCTCTAATTTCACTTTCTGTATTTTCATTGTTAGTGTATAAGAAAGCCACTGATTTCTGCACATTGACTTTGTATCCTGCCACATTGCTGAATTGCTGTGTGAGTTCTAGTAGTTTGGGGGTGGAGTCTTTTGGGTTTTCCATATAAAGAATCATGTCATCTGCGAAGAGAGAGAGTTTGACTTCTTCATTGCCAATTTGGATACCTTTTATTTCTCTTTGTTGTCTGATTGCTGTTGCTAGGACTTCTAATACTGTGTTGAACAAGAGTGGTGAGAGTGGGCATCCTTGTTTTGTTCCTGATCTCAACGGGAAGGCTGCAAGCTTTTTCCCATTGAGAATGATATTTGCTGTGGGTCTTTCATAGATAGATTTGATGAAGTTCAGGAATGTTGCCTCTATCCCTATACTTTGAAGCGTTTTCATCAGGAACGGATGCTGGATTTTGTCAAATGCTTCTTCTGCATCGATTGAGGGGACCATGTGGTTCTTCTTTCTTATCATATTAATTTTTCTATCACATTGATTGATTTGCGAATGTTGAACCATCCTTGTAGACCAGGGATGAATCCCACCTGGTCATGGTGGATAATCTTTTTAATGTGCTGTTGGATCCCGTTTGATAGGATCTTTTTGAGAATCTTAGCATCCATATTCATCAGTGATTTTGGACTGAAATTCTCCTTTTTGGTAGGGTCTTTGCCTATTTTGGGGATCAGGTTAATACTGGCTTCATTGAAAGATTCTGGAAGTTTTCATTCTGCTTCAATTTCTTGAAACAGCTTCAGGAGTATAGGTGTTTTTCTTCTTTGAAAGTTTGGTAGAGTTCCCAAGGGAATCCATCAAGTCCTGGACTCTTGTTTTTTTGGGAGGTTTTTGAATACTGCTTCAATCTTTTTACTAGATATTGGTCTATTCAGGTTGTCAATTTCTTCCTGGTTCAATTTTGGGAGTTTATAGTTTTCCAGAAATGCATCCATTTCATCTAGATTGTTTAGCTTATTGGCATATAACTGTTGATAATAACTTCTAATAATTGTTTCTACTTCCTAGGTGTTAGTTGTGATCTCTCCCTTTTCATTCATAATTTTATGAATTTGGGCTTTCTTTTCTTTTGGATTAGTGTGGCCAATGGTTTATCTATCTTCTTGATTCTTTCAAAAAAACCAGTTTCTAGTTTCATTGATATGTTCTACTGTATATCTGGTTTGTGCTCGCTTCGGCAGCACATATACTGTATCTCTGGTTTCTACCTCATTGATCTCAGCTCTAATCTTGATGATTTCCCTTCTTATGTGTGGAGTTGGTTTGATTTGTTGTTGATTCTCCAGTTCTTTAAGGTGTAGAGACAACTGCTATCTTCTGGATTTTTCAATTTTTTTGAGGGAGGCTTGGATGGCTATGTATTTCCCCCTTAGGACCATCTTTGCTGTATCACATAGATTTTGGACTGAAGTGTCTTCATTCTCGCTGGTTTCCATGAATTGTTTCAGGTCTTCTTTGATATCCTGGTTAATCCAAGCATTCTTAAGCAAGGTGGTCTTTAGCTTCCAGGTGTTTGAGTTCCTTCTGAACTTTTCCTTGTGATTGAGCTCCAGTTTCAAAGCATTGTGATCTGTGAATATGCAGGAAATAATCTCAGTCTTTTGTTACCAGTTGAGTCCTGTTTTGTGACCCGGTATGTGTTCTGTTCTTGAGAAGGTTCCATATACACTTGAGAAGAATGAGTATTCTGTTGTTTTAGGGTGGAATGTTCTGTATATATCCATGAGGTTCATCTGGTCCAATGTGTCATTCAATGCTCTTATTTCTTTATTGATTTTTTGCTTCGATGATCTGTCTATTTCTGAGAGAGGCATGTTAAGATCTCCAACGATTAGTGTATTCACATCAATATGACTCTTTATCTTGATTAACAGTTTTCTCATGGAATTGGCTGCTTCCATATTGGAGGTATAGATATTTACAATTGTTAGATCATCTTGGTGGATAGTCCCTTTAAGAATGATGTATTGTCCTTCTGTATCTCTGACTACAGTCTTTAGTTTAAAATCTAATTTATCTGGTATGGAATTGCTATCTCAGCCTTCTTTTGAGGCCCATTGGCATGAAAGATGTTTCTCCATCCCTTTACTTTCCGTCTGGGTGTATCTTTAGGTTCAAAATGGGTCTCTTGTAGACAACATATGGATGGGTTCTGTCGTTTAATCCAATCTGCAACCTTGTGCCATTTTATGGGCGCATTTAGGCCATTCACATTGAGGGTAATTATTGATAGATACGTTTTTATTGACATCGTGTTACCTTTGAAGTCCCTTTGTAGATTGTCTCTATATTTCTGTTCAGTGCTATTCTTAGGATTTTTCCTCTTATATAACTCCCCCCTTAATATTTTCTGCAGTGTCAGCTTGGTGGTTGCATAGTCTTTTAAGCCGTACTGGTCCTGGAAACTCTTTATCTCTCCATCCATTTTGAATGTCAGTCTTGCTGGATAAAGTATTCTTGGCTACATGTTCTTCTCATTTAATGCCCTGGATATGGTTTGCCAGCCCTTTCTGGCTTTCCAGGTCTAAGTGGACAGGTCTGACATTATTCTGATGGGCTTTCCTCTGTAAGTAAGGAGCCTCTTTCTCCTAGCGGCTTTCAAGAGATTATACCTACAATTATGATTCCTCAATTTGACTATCAGTTGCCTTGGTGTTTTTTTTGAATCTCTAATCTTGGGTGGAGACTATTTGGCCTCTAGTCGTGAACGCTGGTTCCATTCACGAGATTGCGAAAATTTTCATGAAGAACTTGTTCCACTATATCTTCTAGACTCTTTTCTTTCTCCTCCCCTTCAGGGATTCCAGTAATTCTGACATTGGAACGTTCCATGGC
The DNA here is from genome assembly GCF_022355385.1 of Mustela nigripes. Classification (NCBI taxonomy): domain Eukaryota; kingdom Metazoa; phylum Chordata; class Mammalia; order Carnivora; family Mustelidae; genus Mustela; species Mustela nigripes. The sequence continues at coordinate 118,744,088 of NC_081559.1, read as the reverse complement.
ATCATTTATTTCCCTGATTCTGTTTTCGTGGTTTCTAAGCTGTTTGTTCCAGGCTTCCTCCTGATCCTTTCTCTCTATCTGTTTGTCCTCCAGATCACTAATTCTATCTTCTGTCTCAGTTACCCTAGCTTTGAGATAATTTAGATTAGATTGGGACTCATTGAGAGCATTGTGAAACTCAGCCCTGGTAGCTTTAAGCTCCGCCCTAACATTGTGAACATCATCTCTGGTGGCTTTCAGTTTGGCCCTAATCAATTCCATTTTGTCATCCATGGCTTTCTCCAACCTAGCTATTACTTGGATAATTGTTAGCTTGAATTCTCTTTCAGACATATTGTCTATGTTGATAGCCATTATCTCTGTTGCAGAAGGTCCATCCTCTGTATTTTTCTTCTGTTGAGCATTCCTCCTCCTAGTCATTTTGGTGAGGGATGACTGAACAGAGGTAGCTGCATGTATCAACCATGGTGCAGTCAAGTTGCACCCTGGAACACTTCTAAGCAATCAGGATTCCCCACCCAAAAGAGAGACAAAAGAAAAGAAAAGGTAAAAAAGAGAGAGAGAGACAGGAAAGAAAGGGAAGATGAAAGAGAAGGTTCAACCTAAATGGGCCCCAAGTTAAGATTTATGAAATATACAAACAAAAACAGACAAACAAAAAGACTGATAAAAGTATATGATGAGAAAAAAATATATATATATATATACAAATAAAGGAAGAACGTCGTCAAAAAGAACCCCAAGTATAAGATTTATGTACTATCAGAACAAACACAAAAACACATAAACAGTGGTGGAAGAAAAAGATGGGAGAGTGGTTATAAATTCTCAGTGTGGGCCAGAAAGTTTGTTCTGATTCTTCCTGGATGTATCTTGATATCTTTGTTAAAGGACTCAACTTTCCTAAGATAAAGGGGGATTAAAAATTGGTTTGCCTATAGGGGTAGTACTGATTGGGGAAAGGGGATAACTTTGAAATTTAACTCTATATGAATATTAGAAAATAAAAATAAAAAGGAATAAACTAGACTAAACTAAACTAAAATTAAAAAAAAAGAAATTCAAAAAATAGAAATGTAAAAGAAAAACACAGGTGTATGTATCAAAAAGTTCAGGTTAGAAGGTTATTATGGAATTTGATGTACTGGACAGCTCACTGTGATGGTAAATAGGTTAAAAAAAAATGAACCAGAATAGTGGGAAGGAGTTAAAAATAAAAGTTTTCCTAAGAAGTAGTTGGTGGTTGTTCTCTTGCAGTCTTTTTTTTTTTTTATTTCTTCTTGGTTTGTTTTCTGGGGGAGGGGCCTGCCACGTGGGTTTTCAGTCAATGATGTTCCCTGACTTAAGTCCTCCTGCCACCCTCAAGGGGGTGGGCTCTGAGGAAACTGGCTTTTTTCAGGCTTTTGTTCTCTGGTGGTTTTTATGTTTGTTCACTTTTTTTTTTCTCTCACCTTGACCGCTTTTGATGGTTTTTGTAGTTTTAGAGGAAAACAAATGGCACCCTGACCTCCCTCTCAGAGAGAAGCCTCAGTCTGGCTGCAGAGCCCAAATAAGTTCCCCCTTGGCTACTGGCAGAGCAGGTTCCGAGTCGTGGTCCCTGGGGATGCAGGATATTTTGCTTGTATCCAAAGCCATAGCAGCAGCGGTTGTCTGGGAGCTCCAGGCCGCCAAAAAGGTTCCAAGCAGCGATCACACACTGAGATTTTCCCACTTGCCTGGGCTGGGAATGCCTGGTCTTTCTGGGTCTAAGAGCTCCCCGCTTGTGCGCACCTCTTTCAGGGGAGACTGTGGGTCGCACGCACATCTCAGGATCTGAAAATGGGGTGCAGATCCGAAAGCACCTCCATCAGGAGAGAGTTTGGGGCGTGCGTCTGAGGCTCTGCAACAATGGCGTGGATCAAAGAGCGCCAGCTGGGCCTTTGTGCCTCTCTCAGGGGAGGATGAGGGGCGCCCGTATCTCAGGCTCTGTAGCAGGGCTCGCACATTCTTCCATCTGGCATGGCTCCCATCCCCTCACAGGAGCCAGAATCCATGCATTCTCAGGAGCACTGGTGGCTTAGGGACCAAGAACTGTTTTCTACGCTGCACTCTTTCTGGCTCAGTGCCAGGGGAGGCTGTCCTGGGACTGGGGACTTAAGAACCTGTCCTTAGCTACCCCGATTCCCACAATCCCCCCGTGATCCTTTGCTCTTTTTGAGTGCTTTCAACCTGACTCCAAGTTAATGCTGGTCCCCAGATGCAGGGCACTCTCGGATTGGGTCACCTCTGGTGGCTCCCTCCCCCTTTTGTTTATCTTCCGATATCAGTCCAGCATTCCCACTCTGCTTTACCTACACACTGGTGTCTTCTGCCCCTGTAGAGATCCAGATGTGTATAATTCTGATCTCAGGCTGATTTCATGGGTGATCGGAGTTCTTTGGTAGGTAATCAGCTCACTTTAGGGTACAGGTTGAAAAGGCGCCTCCTCCTACTTCCCCGCCATCTTTTCCCCTAGGCAGTATTTCTTAAAGGAGTTACAAAAATGACTAGCTACAAAAAAATTTTGTTGAATTGTATTTGTTCATAAATAATAACTTCAGATAATCAAAGGTACTATTAATCGAGTGAAAAAGTAGCCTGCAGAAACATAGGAAATAATCACAATACATATATATAATCACAACACATATCTAGAATTTATAAAGAACACCAACAAATCGATAATAAAACAAAAGATAATGTGACATAAAAATGGACAGAAGTCTTAAAGAAACACTTTGAATAAGATTATATCCATTGATATCCAAACATCCAGTTAACATATTCAATACTGTTCAACTTCATTTCCCATCTGAAAAAGGTACATTGGAACCACAGTGCAATGCTCCTACACAATCATCAGGAAAACTAAATGGAAAGATGACAATCCAAGTGCTGTCAAAGTATTGGAGCAACTGGAACTTTGATATACTTCTGGTTAGAGTGTAAATTAATATAACCAAATCAGAAAACTGTTTGCCAGTATCTGTTAATGCCAAATACAGGTATACTTTGTGAATCAACAAGTACAGTAAACTGAATTACAATAAATTTAAGTAAACTAAATTTAATAAATTTTAGTCAACTAAAATAAGGATATATATTCAACAAAAGACATGCAGAAGAATATTGTAGCAGAACTATTCATAATAGTGTCAAAATGTTTTATAAAACCCACAGACCGGAGAAGAGTCAAGATGGTGGAGAAGTAGCAGCCTGAGACTACTTCAGCTAGCAGGAAATCAGCTAGATAGCTTATCTAAAGAATGCAAACACCTACAAATCTAACGGGAGATTGAAGAGAAGAAGAACAGCAATTCTAGAAACAGAAAATCAACCACTTTCTGAAAAGTAGCACTGGCGGAGAAGTGAATCCAAAGCAACGGGAAGATAGACCGCAGGGGGAGGGGCTGGCTCCCGGCAAGCGGGAGAGCAGCACAAAATCAGGACTTTTAAAAGTCTGTTCCACTGAGGGACATTGCTCCAGAGGCTAAACCGGGGCAAAACCCACGCGGGTCTGCCTGACCTCAGGTCCCGCAGGGTCACAAAAGGATTGGGGGGTCTGAGTGTCACAGAGCTTACAGGTATTAGAATGGGGAAGCTGGCTACAGAGACAGAGCTGAAGAGTTAGCTCTCAGCTCGGGGTTATCTTGACTGGTCACAGGCTTGGTGAGCTCAGAGCACGGCGGGAGGCCAGGGAGATGGAAGTTATTGGGTGCTGTTCTCTGAAGGCGCACTGAGGAGTGGGACCCCGGGCTATCAGCTCCTCTGGGCTGGAGACCGGGAGGCTGCCATTTTCATTCCTGTCCTCCGGACCTCTACGGAAAGCCCTCAGGGGACAAAAGCTCCTGAAAGCCAACCACTGCGGATTCCGCCTGGGGCAAAGACACTTGTGAATCACTACAACAGGCCCCTCCCTCAGAAGATCAACAAGAAATCCAGCCAGGACCAAGTTCACCTACCAAGGAGTGCAGTTTCAATGCCAAGGAGAGAAGTGGAATTCCAGAGGAGGAGAAAGCAAAGCATGGAACTCGTGGCTTTCTCCCCCTGATTCTTTAGTCTTGAAGTTAATATAATTTTTTCTTCTTTTTAAATTATTTTTCTCTTCTTCTGTGAAATTATTTTTAAATTTTACCTTTTCTTTTTTAAAGTATTTTTAACTAGTTTATCTAATATATATATATTTTCTCTTTCTTACATTTTTTATTTATTTGTTTTCTTTTTGTTTCTTTTCTTTCTTTCTTTTTTCTTTCTTTCTGAACCTCTTTTTACTCC
>NC_081559.1:118693178-118734795 GCF_022355385.1 Mustela nigripes | reverse complement strand
CAGAGACCTGGCAGGCAAGAAAGAGCTGGCATGATATATTCAGAGCACTAAATGAGAAACATATGCAGCCAAGAATACTATTTCCAGCTAGGATATCATTGAAAATAGAAGGAGAGATTAAAAGCTTCCAAGACAAACAAAAACTGAAAGAATTTGCAAACACCAAACTAGATCTACATGAAATATTGAAAGGGGTCCTTTAAGCAAAGAGAGAGCCTACAAGTGGTCGATCAGAAAGGAACAGAGACAATATACAGTAACAGTCACCTTACAGGCAATACAATGGCACTAAATTCATATCTCTCAATAGTTACCCTGAATTTAAATGGGCTAAATGCCCCAATCAAAAGACACAGCGTATCAGAATGGATAAAAAACAAACCCATCTATATGTTGCCTACAAGAAACTCATTTTAAACCCAAAGACACCTCCAGATTAAAAGTGAGAGTGGGGGGAACAATGTACCATGCTAATGGACATCAGAAGAAAGCAGGAGTGGCAATCCTTATATCAGATCAATTAGATTTTAAGCCAAAGACTATAATAAGAGATGAGGAAGGACACTATATCATACTCAAAGGTCTGTCCAACAAGAAGATCTAACAATTTTAAATATCTATGCCCCTAACCTGGGAGCAGACAACTATATAAACCAATTAATAACAAAATCAAAGAAACACATCAACAATAATACAACAATAGTAGAAGATTTTAACACTCCCCTCTGAAATGGACAGATCATCCAAGCAAAAGATCAACAAGGAATTAAAGGCCTTAAATGACACACTGGACCAGATGGACATCACAAATATACTCAAAAATTTCATCCCAAAGCAACAGAATACACATTCTTCTCTAGTGCACATGGAACATTCTCCAAAATAGATCACATCCTCGATCCTAAATCAGGCCTCAACAAGTATCAAAAGTTTGGGATCATTCCCTGCATATTTTCAGATCACAATGCTCTGACCTAGAACCTAATCACAAGAGGAAATTTGGAAAGAACCCAAATACATGGAGTCTAAACAGCATCCTTCTAAAGAATGAATGGGTCAACCGGGAAATTAAAGAAGAATTGGAAAAATTAATGGAAACAAATGATAATGAAAACAACAGTTCAAAATCTGTGAGACACAACAAAGGCAGTCACGAGGAAAATATATAGTGAAACAAGCCTTTCTCAAGAAACAAGAAAGGTCCCAGGTACACAGCCTGACCCTACACCTAAAGGATCTGGAGAAAGAACAAGAAAGAAACCCTAAACCCAGCAGGAGAAGAGAAATCATAAAAATCAGAGCAGAAAACAATGAAATAGAAACCAAAAAAACAATAGAACAAATCAACGAAACTAGGATCTGGTTCTTTGAAAGAATTAATAAGATTGATAAACCCCTGGCCAGAATTATCAAAAAGAAAAGAGAATGGACCCAAATAAATAAAATTATGAATGAAAGAGGAGAGATCATTACTAATACCAAAGAAATACAGACAATTATAAGAATATACTATGAGCAACGCTATGGCAACAAATTTGACAATCTGGAAGAAATGGATGCATTCCTAGAGACATATAAACTACCAGAACTGAACCAGGAAGAAATAGAAAGCCTGAACAGACCCATAACCAGTAAGGAGATTCAAACAGTCAACAAATATCTCCAAATAAACAAAAGCCCAGGGCCAGACAGCTTCCCAAGGGAATTCTACCAAACATATAAAGAAGAAATAATTCCTTTTCCCCTGAAAGTGTTCCAAAAAATAGAAATGGAAGGAAAACTTCCAAACTCATTTTATGAGGCCAGCATCACCTTGATCCCAAAACCAGAAAAGGATCCCATCAAAAAAGAGAACTACAGACCAATATCCTTGATGAATACAGATGCAAAAATTCTCACTAAAATTCTAGCCAATAGGATTTAACAGTACATTAAAAGGATTATTCACCACGACCAAGTGGGTGGGATTTACTCCAGGGCTGCAAGGTTGGTTCGACATCTGCAAATCAATCAATGTGATACAACACATTAATAAAAGAAAGAACAAGAACCATATGGTACTCTCAATAGATGCTGAAAAAGCATTTGACAAAGTACAGCATCCCTTCCTGATCAAAACTCTTCAAAGTGTAGGGATAGAGGGCACATACCTCAATATTATCCAAGCCATCTATGAAAAACCCACCGCAACTATCATTCTCAATGGAGAAAAACTGAAAGCTTTTCCACTAAGGTCAGGAACACCCAGGGATGTCCATTATCACCACTGCTATTCAACATAGTACTAGAAGTCCTAGCCTCGGGAATCAGACAACAAAAGTAAATTAAAGGAATCCAAATCAGCAAAGAAGAAGTCAAACTATCACTCTTCGCAGATGATATGATACTATATGTGGAAAACCCAAAAGACTCCACTCCAAAACACCTAAAACTTGTATAGGAATTCAGTAAAATGTCAGGATATAAAATCAATGCACAGAAATCATTTGCATTTCTCTACACCAACAACAAGACAGAAGAAGGAGAAATTAAGGAGTCAATCCCATTTACAACTGCACCCAAAACTATCAGATACCTAGGAATAAACCAAAACAAAGAGGCTAAGAATCTATACTCAGAAAACTATAAAGTACTCATGAAAGAAATTGAGGAAGAAACAAAGAAATGGAAAAATGTTCCATGTTCCTGGATTGGAAGAATAAATATTGTGAAAATGTCTATGCTACCTAAAGCAATCTACTCATTTAATGCAATTTCTATCAAAGTACCATCCATTTTTTTCAATGAAATGGAACAAATAATATTAAAATTTATATGGAACCAGAAAAGACCTCGAATAGCCAACGGGATATTGAAAAAGAAAGCCAAAGTTGGTGGCATCACAATTCCGGACTTCAAGCTCTATTGCAAAGCTGTTATCATCAAGAAAGTGTGGTACTGGCACAAAAACAGACACATAGATCTATGGAACAGAATAGAAAGCCCAGAAATAGACCCTCAACTCTATGGTCAACTAATCTTCAACAAGGCAGGAAAGAATCTCAAATGGAAAAAGGACAGCCTCTTCAATAAATGGTGTTGGGAAAATTGGACAGCCACATGTAGAAAAATGGAATTGGACCATTTCCTTACACCACACACTTAAATAGACTCAAAATGGATGAAGGACCTCAATGTGAGGAAGGAACCTATCAAAATGCTTGAGGAGAACACAGGCAGCAACCTCTTTGACCTCAGCCGCAGCACCATCTTCCTAGGAACATCACCAAAGGCAAGGGAAGCAAGGGCAAAAACAAACTATTGGGATTTTATCAAGATCAAAAGCTTTTGCACAGCAAAGGAAACAGTTAACAAAACCAAAAGACAACTGACAGAATGGGAGAAGGTATTTGCAAATGACATATCAGATAAAGGGCTAGTGTCCAAAATTTATAAAGAACTTAGCAAACTCAAAACCCAAAGAACGAATAATCCAATCAAGAAATGGGCAGAAGAAATGAACAGACATTTCTGCAAAGAAGACATCCAGATGGCCAACAGACACATGAAAAAGTGCTGCAGACACCTGAAAATGTGCTGCACATCACTCGGCATCAAGGAAATACAAATCAAAACCACAGAAAGATATCACGTCACACTAGTCAGAATGACTAAAATTAACAAGTCAGGAAATAACAGATGCTGACGTGGATGTGGAGAAAGGGGAACCCTCCTACACTATTGGTGGGAATGCAAGCTGGTGCAACCACTCTGGAATACAGCATGGAGGTTCCTCAAAGTGTTGAAAATGGAACTACCCTATGACCCAGCAATTGCACTACTGGGTATTTACCCTAAAGATACAAACGTAGTGATCCGAAGGGGCACGTTCACCTGAATGTTTATAGCAGCAATGTCTACAATAGTCAAACTATGGATAGAACCTAGATGTCCATCAACAGATGAATAGATAAAGAAGAGGTGATATATATACACCATGGAATACTATACAGCCATCAAAAGAAATGAAATCCTGCCATTTGCAATGACATGGATGGAACTAGAGGGTATCACGCTTAGTGAAATAAGTCAATCAGAGAAAGACAACTATCAAATGATCTCCCTGATATGAGGAATTAGAGATGCAACATGGGGGGTTAAGGGGATAGGAGAGGAATAAATGAAACAAGATGGGATTGGGAGGAAGACAAACCATAAGAGACACTTAATCTCACAAAACAAACTGATGGTTGCTGAGGGGAGGGGGGTTGGGAGAAGGGAGGTTGGGTTATGGACATTGGGGAGGGTATGTGCTATGGTGAGTGCTGTGATGTGTGTAAACCTGATGATTCACAGACCTGTACCCCTGGGGATAAAAATATATGTTTATAAAAAATAAAAAATTAAAAAAAATAAATAAAAAATAAAAATAAAAAATAAAAACCCACAAACCAAATCTCCATCAACAACAGAATAAAACTGACAGGTAAAACGAAAATGATAGCTAAAATGTAAGATACCAATGAAAGTAAAACATTGTACATCCATAAGAATAAACAAAGTAAAATTACATTCAACAACTTATATAAAACTGACAAAACTTTGAAAGAAGCCAAATGTACGCTGTAAATTTTGTATTAGTATATTTATATAAAGCCAATTATTTGTTGTGTCAAAGTTCAGTCAAGTGGCTATCTTTCGTGGTAATAGTGACTTAGAAGAGGCTGTAGGTTTGTCTGGGGAGAAGGTAATGTTCTCTGTAGCTTCACAGTGTGTGTAGGGTTGCTCAATATATAAAGGTTCATTTTTGGTTTGGACAATTTTTTATATGTATATTGTAGTTTACTATATTGTAATAACTTCAAATTTATAGTAGAACATTTCTTAAAGTTATTTACTTTTTTATTTAATAACTTTATTAAAGTTATTTAAAAAATAAATAACTTTATTTCTTAAAGTTATTTAATGTAAATTAAGTTATTTATTTACATTAGTTATTAAAGCCATTTCATTCCAAACCCAGTGAAAGTGTGGCAGTTTGACAACTGAATTTTCATTTCCATCTTCTAGATGACTTACTCTCTTTAATATATATATATATATATTTTTTTGCTAGAGTCAGTTTCAGTTATTTAGCAATTATTTATGATTTCTAAATATTATGGAAATATTGGCATGTAAAAGCAAAAGGAAAAAAAATCAAAATACAGTCTCTCCTATGAAAGCACATTGAACAGAAAAGGCTGGATTCAATAGAAAAGGGGTAGAGGTAGGAGGAGCTACTGCTCAAAATCAGGTCCAAATACATATTACTTAAAAAAAGCATCCTTTCACAAAGTCCCTTATACATCAATAGAAAATACTTAGACTAAACACATGACGTACTCAAAAATTGAAATAGGGTGTTGGGCCCACTTCAAATCCCTTTAAGTGACTCTCTAGTGCCTCTGGCTCAAGGGATTCATGCAGGTAAGTACTAACTAGGAGTCAACTGTAGTCCTTCCAGCTGTTATACTGGGCAAGATATCAAAGCCTCTTATTTTAGCTTTATTTGTAAAATTAAGGTAATTATTCTTACTTTATATATTTTTTTACAAGTGACTTTATTTTTTATTTTTTTAGTCTATTGTTCTGAAAAAAAGATAATTAGTAAATTGGGGTGTAAATATTTTTGAACCTTATAGCTTATAAGTATTCATGCTCCACTAACCATGTCCTTTTGGAATCATAGTCTAGTTTTCAGATACTGTGAATAAAGCTGCTATATACATTCACAATCTGATTTTTGTGAAACATAAGTTTGTGAACATAAATTTGCATGTCTCTGGAAACTAATGCTCAACTGTTTTCTAGATTTACAGTATCATTTTACATTCTCACCAACAGTGTGTGAATGATTCAGTCTCCAGGTATCCTTGCCAGCATTTGGTGTTAACACTATTTTCATTTAGCCATGCTGATAGGTGTACTGAGATATCATATATTGTAGTTTAATTTACACTTCACTGATGGCTAATGATGTGAAACATAATTTCACATGCTTACCTGACATTCATCTACTAGTCAATGAAATGTTTCTTCATATCTTTAGCCTATTTTATTTGTTTTATTTTATTTTTTAAAAACTAACTTTTAATTTTTTTTAAATTTATTTCATTTTATTTTTTTATTTTTTATTTTTTTTTACTTTTAATTTTTTATTTTTTATAAACATATATTTTTATCCCCAGGGGTACAGGTCTGTGAATCACCAGGTTTACACACTTCACAGCACTCACCAAAGCACATACCCTCCCCAATGTCCATAATCCCACCCCCTTCTCCCAACCCTCCTCCCCCCAGCAACCCTCAGTTTGTTTTGTGAGATTAACACTTCACAGCACTCACCAAAGCACATACCCTCCCCAATGTCCATAATCCCACCCCCTTCTCCCAAACCTCCTCCCCCCAGCAACCCTCAGTTTGTTTTGTGAGATTAAGAGTCACTTATAGTTTGTCTCCCTCCCAATCCCATCTTGTTTCATTGATTCTTCTCATACCCACTTAAGCCCAAATGTTGCATCACCACTTCCTCATATCAGGGAGATCATATGATAGTTGTCTTTCGCTGCTTGACTTATTTCGCTAAGCATGATACACTCTAGTTCCATCCATGTTGTCACAAATGGCAAGATTTCATTTCTTTTGATGGCTGCATAGTATTCCATTGTGTATATATACCACATCTTCTTGATCCATTCATCTGTTGATGGACATCTAGGTTCTTTCCATAGTTTGGCTATTGTGGACATTGCTGCTATAAACATTCGGGTGCATGTGCCCCTTTGGATCACTATGTTTGTATCTTTAGGGTAAATACCCAATAGTGTAATTGCTGGGTCATAGGGCGGTTCTATTTTCAACATTTTGAGGAACCTCCATGCTGTTTTCCAGAGTGGCTGCACCAGCTTGCATTCCCACCAACAGTGTAGGAGGGTTCCCCTTTCTCCGCATCCTCGCCAGCATCTGTCATTTCCTGACTTGTTGATTTTAGCCATTCTGACTGGTGTGAGGTGATATCGCATTGTGGTTTTGATTTGTATTTCCCTGATGCCGAGTGATATGAGCACTTTTTTATGTGTCTGTTGGCCATCTGGATGTCTTCTTTGCAGAAATGTCTGTTCATGTCCTCTGCCCATTTCTTGATTGGATTATTTGTTCTTTGGGTGTTGAGTTTGCTAAGTTCTTTATAGATTCTGGACACTAGTCCTTTATCTGATATGTCATTTGCAAATATCTTCTCCCATTCTGTCAGTTGTCTTTTGGTTTTGTTAACTGTTTCCTTTGCTGTGCAAAAGCTTTTGATCTTGATGAAATCCCAATAGTTCGTTTTTGCCCTTGCTTCCCTTGCCTTTGGCGTTGTTCCTAGGAAGATGTTGCTGCGGCTGAGGTCGAAGAGGTTGCTGCCTGTGTTCTCCTCAAGGATTTGGATGGATTCCTTTCGCACATTGAGGTCCTTCATCCATTTTGAGTCTATTTTTGTGTGCGGTGTAAGGAAATGGTCCAATTTCATTTTTCTGCATGTGGCTGTCCAATTTTCCCAGCACCATTTATTGAAGAGGCTGTCTTTTTTCCATTGGACATTCTTTCCTGCTTTGTCGAAGATCAGTTGACCATAGAGTTGAGGGTCTATTTCTGGGCTCTCTATCCTGTTCCATTGATCTATGTGTCTGTTTTTGTGCCAGTACCATGCTGTCTTGATGATGACAGCTTTGTAATAGAGCTTGAAGTCTGGAATTGTGATGCCACCAACGTTGGCTTTCTTTTTCAATATCCCTTTGGCTATTCGAGGTCTTTTCTGGATCCATATAAATTTTAGAATTATTTGTTCCATTTCTTTGAAAAAGATGGATCGTACTTTGATAGGAATTGCATTAAATGTGTAGATTGCTTTAGTAGCATTGATATTTTCACAATATTTATTCTATGAGCAACTCTACGGCAATACATTTGACAATCTGGAAGAAATGGATGCATAACTAGAAACATATAAACTACCACAACTGAACCAGGAAGAAATAGAAAGCCTGAACAGACCCATAACCAGTAAGGAGATTGAAACAGTCATCAAATCTCCAAAGAAACAAAAGCCCAGGGCCAGACGGCTTCCTGTGGGAATTCTTCCAAACATTTAAAGAAGAACTAATTCCTATTCTCCTGAAACTGTTCCAAAAAATAGAAATGGATGGAAAACTTCCAAACTCATTTTATGAGGCCAGCATTACCTTGATCCCAATACCAGACAAGGATCCCACCAAAAAAGAGAGCTATAGACCAATATCCTTGATGAACACAGATGCGAAAATACTCAACAAAATACTAGCCCATAGGATTCAACAGTACATTAAAAAGATTATTCACCATGACCAAGTGGGATTTATTCCAGGGCTGCAAGGTTGGTTCCACATCCGCAAATCAGTCAATGTAATACAACACATCAATAAAAGAAAGAACAAGAACCATATGATACTCTCAATAGATGCTGAAAAAGCATTTGACAAAGTACAGCATCCCTTCCTGATCAAAACTCTTCAAAGTGTAGGGATAGAGGGCACATACCTCAATATCATCAAAGCCATCTATGAAAAACCCACCGCAAATATCATTCTCAATGGAGAAAAACTGAAAGCTTTTCCGCTAAGGTCAGGAACACGGCAGGGATGTCCATTATCACCACTGCTATTCAACATCGTACTAGAGGTCCTAGCCTCAGCAATCAGACAACAAAAGGAAATTAAAGGAATCCAAATCAGCAAAGAAGAAGTCAAATTATCACTCTTCGCAGATGATAAGACACTATATGTGGAAAACCCAAAAGACTCCACTCCAAAACTGCTAGAACTTATACAGGAATTCAGTAAAGTGTCAGGATATAAAATCAATGCACAGAAATCAGTTGCATTTCTCTACACCAACAGCAAGACAGAAGAAAGAGAAATTAAGGAGTCAATCCCATTTACAATTGCACCCAAAACCTTAAGATACCTAGGAATAAACCTAACCAAAGAGACACAGAATCTATACTCAGAAAACTATAAAGTACTCATGAAAGAAATTGAGGAAGACACAAAGAAATGGAAAAATGTTCCATGCTCCTGGATTGGAAGAATAAATATTGTGAAAATGTCTATGCTACTTAAAATTTATTTTAATTTATTTTTTTTCAGTGTTCCAAAATTCATTGTTTATGCACCACACCCAGTGCTCCATACAATACGTGCCCTCCACAATACCCACAAACAGGCTCACACAACCCCCCACTCCCCCCACCAAAACCCTCAGTTTATTTCTCAGAGTCCACAGTTTCTCATGGTTTGTCTCCCCCTCTGATTTCCCCGAACTCTCACTTCTCCTCTCCATCTCCCCATGACCTCTGTGTTATTATGCTCCACAAGAAAGTGAAACCATATAATAATTGATTCTCTCTACTTGATTTATTTCACTCAGCATAATCTCTTCCAGTCTCGCCAATGTTGATACAAAAGTTGGGTATTCATCTTTTCTGATGGAGGCATAATACTCCATTTTATACATGGACCAAATCTTCTTTATCCATTCGTCCGTTGAAGGGCATCTTGGTTCTTTCCACAGTTTAGTGACTATGGCCATTGCCGCTATAAACATTGGGGTACAGGTAGCCCTTCTTTTCACACATTTGTATCTTGGAGATAGATACCCAGTAGTGCAATTGCAGGATCATAGGGAAGCTCTATTTTTAATTTCTTAAGGAATCTCCACACTGTTTTCCAAAGTGGCTGCACCAACTTTCATTCCCACCAACAGTTTAAGAGGGTTCCCCTTTCTCCACATCCTCTCCAACACTTGTTGTTTACTGTCTTGTTGATTTTGGTCATCCCAACTGGTGTAAGGTGGTATCTCAATGTGGTTTTGATTTGAATCTCCCTGATGGCTAATAATGATGAACATTTTTTCATGTGTCTGTTAGCCATTTTTATGTCTTCTTTAGAGAAATGTCAGTTCATGTCTTTGGCCCATTTAACTAGATTTTATTTGTAAGGAGTTTTGAGAATTCTTAAAATAGTCTAAATACTAGTCTTTTGTCAGATATGTGGTTTACAAATATTTTTCAGTCAGTAGTTTGTCTTTTATCCTCTTAAAAAGTCTTTCACAGAGGCAAATTAAAACATAATAAACAAACTTCAAAGTAATTTTTTTTCTTTTACAGATTGTGCTTTTAGTGACAGCTCTAAGAATATTTAACATTTTGTTTAGAGAATTTCCCTAAATTATTCTCTTTGGAGAAATTTCTTTAGCTGTTCTTTTAGGATATATCTATTCGTGGTGATTTCTATTAGTTTTCTGTCATCTGAACAGTCTGGATTTTTCCTTCATTCCTGAAGGAATTTTCACTGGAAAAGGATTCTGGGTTGACAGTGCTTTTGTTTGAGGACTTGGGAAGTGTGCCATTTCCTGAAATTCTTCATTTTTATAGTTTTTATTGTTATTTTTTTTTCAGATTTTTATTCATTTATTTGACAGAGAGAAATTACAAGTACACTGAGAGGCAGGCAGAGAGAGAGAGAGAAGGAAGCAGGCTCCCTGCTGAGCAGAGAGCCCGACACGGGACTCGATCCCAGGACCCTGAGATCATGACCTGAGCCGAAGGCAGCGGCTTAACCCACTGAGCCACCCAGGCGCCCTATTGTTATTTTTTTTTAACTTACAAAGAAGATGTTATTTCTGTCTGTACTTTCTTTCTTATTTTTTTTAAGATTTTATTTATTTATTTATTTGACAGAGAGATATCACAAGTAGATGGAGAGGCAGGCAGAGAGAGAGGGAAGTAGGCTTCCCACTGAGCAGAGAGCCCGATGCGGGACTCAATCCCAGGACCCTGGGATCATGACCTGAGCCAAAGGCAGAGGCTTCAACCTACTGAGCCACCCAGGCGTCCCTCTGTCCGTACTTTCAAGATTTTTTTCCTTTGTCTTTAGTTTTGTAATTTGAAAATGCTGTGTCTTGGTGTTTATCCTGTTTGGTATTTTCATAGCTTCTTGTATTTATAGATGTATGTATGTCTTTTGCCAAATTTGGGAAGACTTCAGACATTACTTCTTCTAGGATTTTTTTAGACCTATACTCTCTCCTTTCCTTGAATGTTAGGAGTTTGGTAATTTCATTTGTCTTTGAGGTTCTAATCATCTTAGTTTATTTTCTCTGTTGTTCAGATTGCATAATCTTGATTGTTTATCCAGTTCACTTGTCCTTTTTCCGAACCTCCACCCTGCTGCTGTAAACATATTCTGAAGCTTTTATTTTGGTTATTGTAAAAATTTTATGGTCTACTTACATTTGGCTCTTTGTTGAGACTTTTGATTTTTATTTTCATTTGTTTAAAGTATATTTGGAATTAATTGCTCAGTGAAATATTTTGATGATGGCTGTTTGAAAATATTGTGAATTATATTTTCTCATTCAAGGTTGATTCTCCTGGTTCTTGATATACCAACTTATTTTCCAATAAAACTTGGAATTTGGGGCATTGGTTTAGGAGGCTCTGGAATTCGTATAAGCCTTATGTTTTAGTTGTTTTTCTCTAATATTGTTCCAACAGGGGACTGAAGGTACTCCTTAATTATCAGTAAGTGGAAGTAGAAGTTCAAATTCCCCATTATCATCCATTGGACACCTGAGTGGGAAGCCTCCTTGTTATTGTTGGGCCAGACTGGGATTTCAGTTCCCACTGATACCTCTCTGCTTGGGTCAGGGAAGTGGGGTTGGCACAACTAGTACTTCATTACTACTCCCCACTGACACCAAAAAAGAGCTTCATTAATCATGGGTAATGGCAAAAGTTCTTAGTCTCCTTTGACACCAGCCCAAAGCAGAGAGGAAGGGGAGGCTCCTCACAACTAAGTGGTAATGGAAACCAGTCTTCCCAATCAGCTCCCAACACATCACTGGTAGTAGGGGAGGGGAAAACCTCATTAATATTGGATAGAGTTCTCTTTGATTTTTTTCCCCTTTTATTTCATTTTCCCTATATTTGTTTGCTATTGTTGCTGTAAGAAATTATGACAAACTTAACATACATTTATTCCCTTATAGTTTCGGAGGTCCAAAGTCCAAAATCAACATGTTAACCGGGCTGTGCTTCTTTTTGAGGCTTTAGGGGAGAATAGGTTCTTTGTTTTTTATGTTTTGAGAGGCTGCCTACATTCTTTGACTCATGGATCATTCCTCAATATCACCCTAACCTCTTGTTTCCATTGTCACATTTCCTACTACTGATTCTGATCCTGCCTTTTATAAAGGCCCTTGTTATTACAAGGATAATCTTTTTTCAAAATACTGGACTTCATTATATCTGCTGAGTCACTTTTAACATGTAAGGTAACATAATCACAGATTACTGGGATTAGGGCATGGACATATTTTGGACTATTATATAGTTTACTCCACTCCCATTTAAATAATAGTTAATTCTTGTAGTTTCCACTTGCAAAATATCATTTTATTTTGTTTTGTTTTCAATCTCCGTTTTTATCATCCTGATGGAGACCTCCATTTCTTACCTTAACACTTGCCAGCAGAGGTTTTAAATAGCAGTGAGAACTATAAATTAGAAAGCTGAAAAGATTTGAAAAGATAGGAAATGAGGCTCAATTTCAAAGGATGTAGTAAGTCTTTGATTATGCATATGAGTCTGTAAAGAGCATTCCAGTCATGAATAATTTGATATAAACTGGTTCACATTACTCAAGTTTCTACCATGTGCAAAACCTTAGCAATCAGAAATATTTGCTTGTAGTAGAATACAAATGGGAAAAAATCAGGAAAGGCCAAATATGTTAAACTGTCTGAGAAGAAACTTGTATGGATGCTATGTTGTAATACTAAAATGAGGTGAGCGTTGGAGAGATGGGTAGACATTGAATAGCAACTGTTGAGAGGAACTACAAATGTCATTCTATAGAAAAGAATTGAATTAAATTCAACTAACCTGAGTATGTACTATGTGTCAGACTTAGCTAGGAAAAGTCTAAATATAGGAATAAATAGTACCTATGATGTGCCTAAATCATCTCACATTTAGTAAGTGTAAGCCCTTAAAATATGATATAATAAAGAAACCTAGAAAATTGTGTAGAGGATACTAGAGGATCTGCACACAAACTGCATCTAGTGATTTGGGAAGATTATTTTTTTCCTGTCCACAGAGATAGGTAATACATATGATGTGATCAACAAGAATAACTGATTATCACAAAATTAAGGTGAAAAGACAGACAATGTATACAAGTGGACAGCAAAGGTATGATTGGAAAACAAAAACAAAACAAAAAACACAAACAAACCAACAAACCAACAAAAAGCCTCTTATTGAAACAACTTAGAAGACAAAGATGCAGAGAATGAGAAGACAGATGGGGTTGAATATAGTTAAGACATTTTCACTTCCCAATTTTCTATAACATTCTTCCTTAGTTTCAGAAAGGTGTTTTTTTTTTTTAAATTTTTTTATTTTGTTGTGTTTTGGTAGGGAAAAGTGATACATAGGACTACTTCTGTAGGAAACAGGACTCGGTCTGATTTTCATGAATACACTGATATCAGTTGTCACTTTTCCTGAATTTTTCCAGCAAGATATAGTTACATAATGTTTCAGTGTCAAAGTGTCAACTCCAATGTCACAGAAAACTTAAAAGATCAAATTTTAAATCAGTTGTCTAGCTATCATAACAAAATTGTTCACTCATAGCCTATATTCAACTTATGTGCTTCTAGAAAATTGAGATAAAAATGTGGTTTCTAAAAGAGGAGAAATTTGTTTCCTTATGTGGATTTTATGAAATTGCTATAACCTTCTAAGCCCTTGACCAGTGTGAATAATAAATCAATAACTAAACACACACACACACACACATATATATATATATGTGTAGTCTGTCTTGGTCCAACAATATATAAAGAAAATTTTATCAAACATCTTAGATATTAAAAATTATTTTGTAAAATAGAATTTAAAGTTTTAAGTGTGTTTGGCTATTTGCTGGGTTTTGAAATGAGTCATTTTCACCAGATGGGACCAGTGGCAGAGTGCATTGTCAATGGAATAGAACAGTCTTAAGGAATTGTAGCAACTTCAGTTTCCTCAGTGGGGTATGTACCTCCAGTGACAAAAATTGTCTGACCTTAGTAGGAGAAATATATTAACATTTTTTAATTCAAGAGAACAACCTTGTAATTTCAGTGCTTTGCCAGAGACAAGAACTTTAAAAACCCTATTAATTAGACTCAGAAAACCATAAAGGCTCATTATAGTCTTTAACCTAGTTTGCAAATTTCACATATTGCAGAGTTGATTGATAATTAGAACTAAGTAACATTGCCTGTCTTTCAAAAAATAATATTTGAATACATCAATCAGAATTGTCTAATAAAATATAATATTGTTCCTGTCACACCATAAAGGAAGTACACAGTTTGACTCTTAATGAAGTTATATATTTAAAGCAACAGATCTATGGCTAAGGAAAGAACTGAATATTGAAGTTGGAAGGATAAAATAATCAAATGGTGTGTTGTTGACAATAAGGACATGATTCAGTAAATTCTGTACCAAACTGTTTAGCTGGTATTAAATAGACCAAACTAAGAAGTGTTGATTCAGTGTTTAGAATAAGAACTGTTTTCAAAAGGTACTGAAGACATAAAGTTATAAATATGAATTCCTATAATATGCTGATTAGGTGTAGGAGCTTTTTTAGTCTAGAAGCTTCAGCCCTTTCCCCAAATAATTTTTGTAAAACTTCATAAACATAATTTCTTTGTGTCTCTAGAAGGACCTGCTAGTCACAACTAATTAGTGACAACTAATTTCACTCAAGAAAACACAAAGATGGGGCACCTGGGTGGCTCACTGGGTAAAGCCTCTGCCTACGGCTGGGGTCATGATCTCAGGGTCCTGGGATCGAGTCCTGCATCAGGCTCTCTGCTCAGCGGTGAGCCTGCTCCCCCCCCCTACTTGTAATCTCTATCTGTCAAATAAATAAGTAAAATCAAAAAAAAAAAAAAGAAAACACAAAGGTAGATGAAACTGATTTTGTATCTATTGTCCTTGAACAGAAGAAATTCATCTACTGGGGTCATTTTTACTGTAAACAACACTGCCTTGTAACATATGCCATCAGTTGCCAAGATGAAAAGGAAGGAAATCAACCAAAGTTCAGATTCTCTTGCCCCCCACTTTATTTTTTTTATTCTGTTATGAAGGATAATTGGTCTGAGTTTTTTCTCAATTTTAATTATTTTTATTTATTTTTTTAATATGGTGAAAGCATATAACACGAGACCTACCTTTGCAACAAAATTTGAAGTGCACCATACATACTATATTATTAACTATAAGCACAATGCTATACAGTACATCTCTAGAAATTATTCATCTTTCATAGCTAAAACTTTGTATCTGTTGAATAACAACTTCCCATTTTTTCTCTTCCCAGCCTTTGGCAACCATTATTCTACTCTGTGCTTTTATCGCACATAAGTGGAATCACATAATATTTGTTCTTTTCTATTGGCTTATTTTATTTAACATAATATCATCCACATTGATCTATGTTATTTCATGTGGCAGGATTTTCCTCACTTTTAAGGTTGAGAAATTTTCTTAATATGCCTATTCCATATTTTTCTCCATTCATTTTTCAGTAGATACCTAAGTTGTTTCCTTATCTTGGCTATTGTGAATAATGCTGCTATGAACATAGCAGTGCAAATATCTCTTCAAAATTCTGATTTCAACTCTTTTGGTATACACCCAGAAGTGATATTAGTAGATCATATCTTTGACAAAGGAGTCAAGAATACACCAGAGGAAAAGATAGCTTTTTTCAATAAAGAGGTTTGGGAAAATTGAATTTCCACATTCAAAAGAATGGACTCTTATCTTATTTTTACATAAAAATCAATCAAAAATGAGTTAAGAACCTACATATAAGACCTGAACCTGTAAAACTACTGAAAGAAAACATATGGGAAAATCTTTTTGAGATTGGTCTTGACGATGATTCTTTGGATATAACACCAAACGTAGAGGAAACAAAAACAAAAAATAAACAAGTAAGACTGTATCAAGCTAAAAAACTTCAGCACAGCAAAGAAAACAATTAACAAAATGAAAATACAACCCATGGAATATGACAAAATAATTGCAAACCATCCATATCCAAGAGGTTGATACCCAAAATATATATGGAACTCTAACAACTCAATAGCTGATAATGACAACAATAACTATAATAATAGTAACAATACAGGTGACATGAATTACCTGACTAAAAAATAAGGAAAAGGACCTGAGTAAACATTTCTCCAAATAATGCATACAAATTGCCAATAAGTATATGAAGATTTCTCACACCTATGAGAAATGTTTGTCAAAACATATCACACAATTACAGATTACAAGATGTGGAGAAATTGGAAACTGTGCTCTGTTGGTTGGAATAAGAAATGGCTCAACCACCATGGAAAACAGAATGGAAGTTCCTTAAAAAAAAGAAAATAGAACTAGTATATGATACAGAAATTTTTATTTCTAAAATATTTTTTCTTATAGTTTCTTATAAATCACTATCAAGCTCTTTTTGTCTTCTGTTTTCTAAAATTTTTGCATATTTTGTTCTTTTTAAATTTTTGATAGAATTCAGTGAAGAAATGGGCTCTGAGATTCTTTTCCTGTCAGAATATTTTTAATTACAAATGTAATTTCCTTACAAAATATATATATAACTTAAATTTTTATTGCATCTCTTTCAATGAGTTTTCTTCAGCAAATTTGTATACTTTATTGGTTTGGTCTATTGACAGAAAGTGTTCAAAATATGTGGAATCTGTAGTGAGTTGCAATCTATCAATTCTCTTATTAACCATTTGTATATAATCTCTTTTTCTATTTCCCTTTGCTCAGATTTGTTAATTTTATTTTTTATCTTTTCAAGAATCAAATTTGTCTTCATTGGTTTTCACTTTTGTTTATCTTTTATTTCATTAGTTTTCACTCCTTTTTAAAAACCTATTTCCTTCTCCAAAAATATATATAAATGTCCAATAAGCATATAAAAAGACCAACAGCATCATTAGTCATTAGAGAAATGCAAATAAAAGCAACATGAGATACTACTTCACATGAACTAGTATAGTGATAATAAAATATAGACAAATAACAAGTGTTGGCAAAGATATTAGAACACTTGTATATTACTGATACGAATTCAAAATGTTAAACACAGCATCAACATGGAACCCAGATATTCTACTTTTAGATACATCCTGAAAGAACTGAAAAGTGATATTCAAATATTGCACATGAATGTTCATAACAACACTATTCACAATAACCGAAAGGATAGCTTTGGACATCCACTATTTAATAAAATGTGATATATACATACAATGGAATATTATTCAGCTTTAAAGGGGACTTAAATTTTGTTGCATGCTGTCACATAAATGAATAATGTAAACATACTGAGAAAGAAGCTATCATTTTCAAGACCAATGTTTTATTATTCTGTTTGTATGAGGTACCTAGAATAGCCAAATTAATAGGAACAGAAAATAGACTAGGATTACCAGCAAATGGAGGGGTGGGAAATGGGGAGTTACTGTTTAATGGGTACAGGGCTTCAGTCTTGGATGATGAAATTTCTGACAATGGATAATGGTGATGGTTGCTCAACAATGTGTATGTATGTACTCAAATACAATGAATTGTACAATTAAAATGACTGAAATGATAACTTTTTCCTATGTATATCTTACCACAATAAAACATTTTTAAGTGAAAAAAAAGCAAAAAAGCAAGTGACATTGATACATACTACAATATGAATGAACCTAGAAAACATTATGCTAGGTGAATTATGCCAAACTCTAATGGTGACACATTATATGATTCCATTTATCTGAAATATGCAGAATAAACACATCCACAAAACAGAAGGGATATTGGTGGCTCTGGGAAAAGGAAGGCATAGAGAATAACTGCTACTGTGTATGGGATTTTATATGTAAGTGATGAGGATGTTCTGGAACTAAGTAAGTGTGGTGGTTACAAAATATTGTGAATATCTAAATGTCACTGAGTTGTTCATTTTAAAATTATTAATTTTATGTTATTTTAATTTCGCCCCCATAAAATATTTAAAAACTATATTCTTATCAGTAAAGACTGTAATAGAAAAATAAGAATGTGCAAGAACGCACATGTGATATAGTCAGAAGAGATTTCTAAGAAAAAAAGGAAATGCTAGAAATCACAAACATTTTAATAAATTGAAAAATGCCTATAAAGGTGTCATTAGTGGACAAGACAGAGCCTAGAAGAAAGTAGGTTGAAGATAGATTAATGAAAGCTTCTTATGTTGAAATGAAAATGGGAACAAATTTAAAAAATAGAATAAACATCCATGTACTGTGAAAGATATAGAATAAACACCCATGTACTGTGAAAAAGATATAAAGTGTGTTTAACTGAAATAGTGGAAGGACAAAAATGTTGGAGCAGAAAAAGTATTTGAAGTAATATGGCTAAGAACTTTTTTAAAATTTTTATTTAAATTCCACTTAGTTGACATACATAATACTAATATTATGCAATATTAGTTTCAGGTATACAATATAGTGATTCCACACTTCCATATGACACCTGATGCTCATCACAAGGATATGCCTTAGTCCCCATCACCTATTTAAATAACCCCCCCACCAACCTCTCCTCTAATAACTATCTGTTCTCTATAGTTAGTTTGTTTCTTGGTTTGCCTCTCTTTCTCTCTCATTCTTCTCTGATTATTGGTTTTTCTTCTTAAATTCCATATATAAGTGAAATCATATGGTATTTGTTTTTCTCTAACTGAATTATTTCACTTAGCATAATACTTTTTCACTCCATCTAAGTCATTGCAAATCACAAGATTTCCTTATTTTTATGAATGACTAATAGTCCATTTTGTGTGTGTGTGCGTGTGTGTGTACATAAGACCACTTCTTTATTGATTCATCAGTGGTGGACACTTGGGCTGTTTCCATAATTTGCTATTATAGATAATGCTACTATAAACATTGGGATACATGTATCCTTTTGAATTAGTATTTTTGGATTCGAGTATATACCTAGTTGTGCACTTGCTGAGTTGTAAGGTAGTTCTATTTATCACTTTTTGAGGAAATTCCATACTGTTTCACGGAGTGACTGCACCAGTTTGCATTCCCACCAACAGTGCAAGAGGGTTCTCTTTCTCCACATCCTTGATGATACCTGTTTCTTGTGTTATTGATTTTAGACATTCTGGCAGGTGTGATGTGATATCTCATTGTGGTTTTGATTTGCATTTCCCTGATGATGAGTGATGTTGAGCATCTTTTCTTGTACAGGTTTGCCTTCTGGATGTATTCTTTGGACGGATGTCTTGTTCATATCTTCTGTCCATATTTTGGGTGTTGAATTTATAAGTTCTTTTTATGTTTTGGATACTAACCCTTTATCTGGCATGTCATTTGCAAATATCTTTTCCTATTCTGTAGGTCGTCTTTTAGTTTGGTTGATTATTTCCTTTGACGTGCAGAAGTTGTTTTTTTTTGTTTGTTTTTGTTTTTGTTTTGTTTCGTTCTGTTTGTTTTAATGTAGTCCCAATAGTTTGCTTTTTTCTTTTGTCTCCCTTTCTCCCTTGCCTCAGAAGACATATCTAATAAGAAGTTGCTATGGCTTACCTCAAAGTGATTATGACCTGTTTCTCCTCCAGGGTTTTTATTGTTTCCTGTCTCACATTTATGTATTTCATTTATTTTGAATTTATTTTTGTGTATCATGTAAGTAAGTGATCTAGTTTCATTCTTTTACATGTTTCTGTCCAATTTTGCCTACACTATTTATTGAAAACACTATCTTTTGTTCCACTGGATATTCTTTCTTGCCTTGTGGAAGATTAATTGACCATAGTTGTGGGTTTCTGGATTTTTATTCTGTTCTATTGATCTACAGTCTACTTTTTTTTTTTTTTGCCAGTACTATACTATTTTGATCACTACAGGTTTGTAATATAACTTGAAGTCTTGAACTGTATTGCCTCCAGCTTTGCTTTGCTTTTTCAAGGCTGCTTTGGTATTCAGGGTATTTTCTGGTTCCATGCAAATTTTAAGATTGTTCTAGCTCTGTGAAAAGTGATGTTGGTATTCTGATAGGAATTGCTTTAATTGTGTAGTTTCTGTTGGATAGTATACACATTTTAACAATATTTGTTTTTCTGATCTTGATCTATGAGCATGGAATGTCTTTTCATTTGTCATCTACCATTCTTTTCATCAGTGTTTTATAGTTTTCAGAGTATAGGTCTTTCACCTCTTTGGTTGTGTCTATTCTTAGGTATCCTATTGTTTTTGGAGCAGTCATAAATGGGATTGATTCCTTATTTTCTCTTCTGCTGCTTCATCATTAGTGTATAGAAATGCAACAGATTTTTGTAGGTTGATTTTGTCCTGTGACTTTACTGAATATCAATTCTAGCAGTTTCTTGGTGAAGTACTTTGGATTTTCTATATAGAAATCATGTCATCTGCAGATAGTGAAAGTTTTGCTTCTTCTTTATTGACTTGATGGCCTTTCATTTCTTTTTGTTGTCTGCTGTGGTTAGGACAACCAGTACTATATTAAATAGCAGTGGTGAGAGTGGACATCTGTCTTATTCCTGACCATAGAGGAAAATCTTGCAGTTTTTCTCCACTGAGGATATTAGCTGTGGGTTATATTATATGACCTTTATGATGCTGAGGTATTTTGATTGATTTGCAAATATTGAACAACTGTTGCAACTTAGGAATAAATTCAACTTGATCATAGTGTATGATTTTTCTAATGTGGTGTTGGATTCAGTTTGCTAGTATTTTGCTGAGAATTTTTGCATCCATTTTCATCAGGGATATTGGCCTCTAATTCTCTTTTTTAGTATAGTCCTTATATGATTTTCATATCAGGATAATGCTGGACTCACAGAATGAGTTTGGAAGTTCTCTTCCGTTTCTATTTTTTGTAATAGTTTCAGAATAATTCTTTAAATGTTTGGTAGAAGTCTCTTCTGAAGCCATCTAGACCTAGACTTTATTTTTTGGGAGTTTTCAGATTATTGGTTCATTTTCTTTGCTGGTTATTGGTTTGTCCAAGTTTTCTATTTCTTTGTATTTCAGTTTTGGCAGTTTATATGGTTTTAGGAATTTAGCTATCTCTTCCAAGTTGTCCAATTTATTGACATATAGGTTTTAGTAATATTCTCTTACAATTGCTTGTATTTCAGTGGTGTTCATTATTATTTATCTTCTTTCATGTGTGATTTTATCATTTGGATCCTTTTTCTTTTCTTCTCTTTCTTTCTTTCTTTTTTATTTTTATTAAGTCTATCGTTTTTTTTTTTCAAAAAAAAAAAAAAAACAAAACAAAAACAAAAGCAAAAAAAAAAAAAAACAGCCCATGATTTCATTGACCTGTTCTATTGGTTTTTTTTTTCTTCATTTTTATATCATCTATTTCTGTTCTAATCTTTGTATGTCCTTCCTTCTGCTGCCTTTAGGCTTTGTTTGCTGTTCCCTAAGTGTAAGGCTAGGTTGTTTATCTGATATTTTTATTGCTTATCTAGGTAGGCCTATATTGCTATATATTTCCCTCTTAAGAATGTTTTTGCTGCATCTCAAAGATTTTATACTGTTTTTGTCTTCATTTTCATTTGTTTCCATATATTTTTTTTTATTTCTTCTTTGATTTCCTGGTTAATCTGCTCACCATTTAGTAGCATGTTATTTAACCTCCATGAATTTGTGATCCTTTCCAATTTTTTTCTTATGATTGACATCAAATTTCATAGCTTTGTAGTCAGGAAAGGTGCATGGTATAATTTCAATCTTTTTGCATTTCTTGAGGCCTAATTTCCAACTAATATGTGTTCTCTTCTGGAGAATGTCCCATGTACACATGAAAAGAATGTGTATCTTGCTGTTAGGATGGAATGTTATGAACACATCTGTTAAGTCCACATTATCCAGTGTGTTATTCAAGACCATTGCTTCCTTGCTGATTTTTATACTTAGCTGATTTGTCAATTGATGTAAGTGGGGTGTTAAAATCCCCTACTATTATTGTATTATTATCAATGAGTTTCTTTATGTTTATTATTGTTTTATGTATTTGGGTGCTCCCATGTTGTGCTATATATACTGAAAATTGTCAGATCTTTTGGTTGCATTGCCCCCTTTATTATGATATTGTGCTTTTATTCAATGGTTACATTCTTTAAAGTCTAGTTTGTATAAGTAGTGCTACTCTGGTTTTCTTTTGACATCCATTTGTGTCATAAATGTTTCTCCACTCCCTCACATTCAATTTTCAGGTAACTTTAGATCTAAAATATGTCTCCTGGTGTGCTTGGGTGGCTCAGTCAGTTAAATATCTGCCTTTGGCTCAGGTCATGATCCAGGGCCCTGGAACTGAGTATTACATCAGGCTGCATGCTCAGTGGGGAACCTGCTTCTCCCTCTCCCTCTGCTACTTCCCCTGCTTGTGCTCTCTCTTTCTCAAATAAATAAATAAAGTCTTAAAAAAATGAAATGTCTCTAATAGGCAACATATAGATGGGTCTTTTTATTTTTAACTGTTCTGACTACCTCTGTCTTTTGATTTAGAGCATTTAGTCCATTTATATTCAAAGTAATCACTGATAGATATGTATTTGTTGATATTTTATTACTTGCTTTGTAGTTGTTTCTGGAGATTTTCTCTGTTCTTTTCTTATCTCTGTCACATTTTGTCCTTCCTTTCCACTCAAAGATTCCCCTTTTATATTTCTTGCAGAGCTGGTGTAACAGTCATGATTTCCTTGAGTTTTTGTCTGGGAAGTTCTTTATCTTCCTTCTATTCTGAACAATAGCCTTGCAGAATAGAGTACTTTTGGCTGCAGATTTTTCTTTTGGCACTTGGAATGTATAATGCCACTGTCTTTTGGTCTGCCGAGTTTCTGTTACAAAATCTCTAGCTAGCCTTATGGGTCTTTTGTAAGTTAAAGACTTCTTTTATGTGCTTCTCCTAATTATTATTATTATTATTATTTAAGATTTTATTTACTTAGTTGAGGGGGAGAGAGAGAGTCTGAGAGAGAGCAGGAGCAGGGGGAGGGACAGAGGAGAAGGAGAAGCAAACTCCCCACTGAGCAGGAAGCCTGATGCTGGGCTGGATCCCAGTACCCTGGGATCTTGACCTGAACTGAAGGCAGATACTAGACTGAGTCACACAGGTGCCCCAGATTTTTTATGTATCACTATATTTTGTAAATTTAATGACAGCAAGTCTGAGCATTGGCCAGCTCTTCCTGATTTTGACGGGAGTTCTCTGTACCTCCTGGATCTGGGTGTCTGTTTCCTTCCTCAGATTAAGAAAGTTTTCTGCCATTATTTCTTGATATAAATTTCCTGCCTCGTTTTCTTTCTCTTCTTCTGAAAGAGAAGTTTGGTGGAGTCTATGAGTTCCATCAGTCTATTCTTGTGTTCTATAATTCTCTCTTTTCCTCGGCTTCATTATTTTTTCATTTTTTGTCTTCTAGGTCACTAATTTGGTCTTTTATTTCTTCCAGTCTGCTGTTTATTGCATCAAGCTTGTTTCTTATCTCATTTATTGCATTTTTCAACTCTGATTGATTCATTTTTAACTCTTTTACCTCTGTGCTAGTGGTCTCCTTGATGTCTTCTATTCTTTTCTCAAGCCCAATGTGTATCGTTATGATTGTTAGTTTGAATCGGGCATGTTTCTTATGCCTGTTTTGCTTAGATCTCTGGCTGTGTCCTTATCTTATTCTTTCATTTGGGATGGTTTCCTCTGTCTTGCTGTTTGTCTGTCTCTATCTTCTATGTATTAGAAAAGTCAGTTATGCTTCCTGCTCCTGAGAGTAATGATTTTATGAAGAAGAAGTCATGTAGTGCCCAGGGCCTGGCACTTCAGGGAATGTCCCTGGTTGTGCTACATACACTTTACTGTTGTGTTTTGGCTGCTCTCACCTTTAGGCTAATCATCTGCCAAGGCTCTCTTTTCCTGCAATAGGCAGTGTTTGTTCTTGGCCAGAATGTAGTGAGTTTTAAGTAGGTGTGTTGTGCTCTGCTGGTTAAATGAGGTTTGAACTATTACCATTAGAAATTAAATCTTGCAGAACTCTGTGATGGGGAGATGTGGTATGGGCAGGAGTTTCTGCTGGTCTTCTGGGGAAGGGGTCTGCATTGCTGGGACTGAGGCAAGGTTTTTACTGAGAAGGGACTTGGTGTAAGCAGGTCAGGAAGCCAGTGTGGGTGTTGTGCAGCTTCCCACAGGTTGACTCTGTGTTTGTGCTGAGGGGCAAGCAAGGGAAATTGCACCAATTAACTTGTTTGTCCCTGGAGAGGAGTCCCTGTGAATCTTGCCTTTCAGAGAAGCACTCTAAGAAGAGCAAATAATCTCCCTGCTTGTGTACAGGCATTTTTCAGATTGCATTTCCATACTGTTTCTGGGATATTTGCATGGGTTCTTCCCAAAAGTATGGAAGTACCCTCAAGGCTCTATCTCTGCCAAGTCCACAAACCCTTAAAACTTCAGGTTTTAAGCCCCACTCATTGCAAGAACTCATGGAAATCAGCCCCTTTTGTTTTCCCAGCCAATGGCTTTGGGGAATATTCTCTTTTTATATTCCCCTGTGTGCTACTCTCTCTCACATTTCTCTGTGACCAAGATTCATTCCCCATTGCAGCACTCCTTCTCCTCTGCAGCACTCATGATCTGTTTCTCCCCTAAACTATGTTTTCACTCATCCTTCCTTCTTTGATGTGGCTTTTTCTCTCCTGTTCATTGTGGAGTTTGTTCTGTCAATCTTCAAGTTGATTTCTGGGGTATTTAGGATGATCTGATAAAAGTATAGTGGTGTTTGTGGGATGAGACTAGCCTGGGGTCCTTCTACTCTACCATCACCTTTCTCATCCATCCCACTGAGAATATTCTTTAACTAATGACAGACACTAAAATCACAGAACCAGTAAGCTCATTGAACACTAAGCAAGGGGGAAAATAAATACAAAATCTAAAACCAAAAAACTTCAACATATCTTATTCAAATTATAGCAAACAAAAGACAAAGAAATATTTTTGAAATGACTGAAGGAAAAAAACATTTACCTATAGAGGAATGAGGATAAAAATTACATTAGATTTCTCATTATAAACCATGTAAGCAAGAAGAAATAAATTAAAACATTTAAGTGTTGGGAAAAAACCCTCTATTCTTTTAAAGTAATTTATGCACTCTAATTGACCTTCAAAATTAAATGAGAAATAAAAACTTGCTCAGACAGATACAAACTGAGAGAATTCATTGTCTACAGACCTGCCTTGCAAGCCATGTTAAAAGATTTTTTTCAGGAAGAAAGAATGTATCTGAGGTCAGAATTTTAGACCAACAAAACAAAAAGAACAAGAACAGAGAAAGAATTGCTGCTAATAAAATAATATATTTTATAATATTAGTAGCTCTAAAAGATAACAGTTCACATGTTAAAATTAATAAAGATAACAAATATAAGATGATCACAACATTTAAGGTGAATTAAATGAATGATAACAAGGTACCAAGGGATATGAAGGGTGTCTTGGGAATTCCCTAAGTTATAGTAATATGAAGCAGTATAATATTATTTAAAAGCTAATTTTTATTAGTTAAAAATCAATGTTATAAAATTTAAGAAGAGCATTTCAAGAAAAAAAAAACTGGAAGAAGTATAATTGATATGTTGAAAGAGGACATAAAATGGAATCATAAAAATATTCAAAGAAGACCATAGAAGGCATGTAGTTTTTGAATTAGTGTTTACATTTTGTTTGGATAAATATCCAGTAGTAGAATTACTTGATCATATGGCATTTTTCTTTTTAATTTTTTGAGGAACCTCCATACTGTCTTCTATAGTGGGTGCACCAACTTACATTCCTACCAATAGTACACAAAGGTTCTTTTTTCTCCACATCTTCTCTAACACTTTTTTTTTTCTTGTATTTTGATTTTAGCCTTTCTGAGAGGTATGAGGTGATAATTTATTGTTTTATTGACTTGCATTTACTTGATGATTAATGATATTGAACTTCTTTTTTTTTTTCATTTATCTGTTGGCCATTTGTGTGTTTTCTTTGTTTTCTTTCATGCTTTCTGCTCACTTTAATTGCATTATTTGTGTTTTTTGGATGTTGAGTTGTATAAGTTCTTTACATATTTTGAATATTAACCCTCATCAGATATATAATTTACAAATATCATCTCACATTTAGTAGATTGCCTTTTCATTCTGTTGATGGTTTCCTTCATTGTGCAAAAGGTTGTTGTTGTTGTTGTTTTGTGTAGTCCCAGTAGTTTATTTATTTATTTTTAAAATTTTACTTATTTATTTGACAGACAGAGATCAAAAGTAGGCAGAGAGACAAGCAGAGAGAGTATGGGAAGCAGGCTCCCAGCCAAGCAGAGAGCCCGGTGTGGGGCTCAATCCCAGGACCCTGGGATCACGACCTGAGTGGAAAGCAGAGGCTTTAACCCATTGAGCCACCCAGGCACCCCTATTTTTGTAACTCTTGCCTGAGGAGACATATCTAGAAAAATGTTTGTACAGGTAATGCTTAAGAAATTTCTGCCTGGGGCGCCTGGGTGGCTCAGTCCTTAAGCGTCTGTCTTCATCTCAGGGTATGATCCCAAGGTTCTGGGATTGAGCCCTACATGGGGCTCCCTGCTCAGTAGGAAGCCTGCTTCTGCCTCTCTCACTCCTCTTGCTTGTGTTCCCTCTCTTGTTGTGTCTCTCTCTGTCAAATAAATAAATAAAAATCTTAAAAAAAAATACTGCCTATGTTTTCTTCTAGGAGCTTTATGGTTTCAGGTCTCTAATTTAGGTCTTTAATCCATTTTGAATTCATTTTTGTGTATGGTATGAGAGAGTGATTCAATTTCATTCTTTTGCATGAAGCAGTCCAGTTTCCTTAGCACCATTTTTTGAAAAACAGACAAACAAAAACAAGCAAACAAACAAAAAAAAAACCTATATTTTTCCCACTGTTTATTCATGCTGTGTGCATTTATTTATTTTTTATTTAAAATTTTATTTTATTTTTTCAGTGTTCCAAGATTCATTGTTTATGCACCATACCCAGTACACTATGCAATACGTGCCCTCCTTAATACCCACTATGAGGCTCACCCAACCTCCCATCCCCCTCCCCTCCAAAACCCTCATTTTGTTTCTCAGAATCCACAGTCTCTCATGATCTGTCTCCCCCTCTAATTTCCCCCCATTCACTTTTCCTTTCCTTCTCCTAATGCTCTCCATGTTATTCCTTATGCTCCACAAGTGAAACCATAAGATAATTCACTCTCTCTGCTTGACTTATTTCACTCAGCATAATCTCCAGACCTGTCCATGTTAATACAAAATAATTGTTAACAATATACATTTATTTTGGGTATTCATCCTTTCTTATGGAGGCATAATATCCCATTATATATATGGACCATATCTTCTTTATTCATTCATCTGTTGAAAGGCATCTTGGCTCTTCTTCTACAGTTTGGTGACTATAGCCATTGTTGCTATGAACATTGGGGTACAGATGACTCTTTTTTTCACTACATCTGTATCTTTGGGGTTAATACCCAGTAGTGCAATTGCAGGATCATAAGGTAGCTCTAGTTTTAATTTCTTAAGGAATATCCACACTGTTTTCCAAAGTAGCTTCACCAACTTGCATTCTTACCAACAGTGTAAGATTGTTCCCCTTTCTCCATAACCTCTCCAACACTTGTTGTTTACTGTCTCATTAATTTTGGCCTTTCTAACTGGTGTAAGGTGGTATCTCAATGTGGTTTTGATCTGAAGCTCCAAAGGCAAAGAAAACAAAAGTGAAACTGAACTTTTAGGACTTCATCAAGATCAAAAGACTCTTCCACACAGCAAAGGAAACAGTTAATAAAACAAAGGTAACCCACGGAATGGGAGAAGATATTCACAAATGACAATACAGACAAAAGGCTGATATCCAAGATCTATAAAGAACACCTCAAAATCAGCCCTTGAAAAATAGATAATCATGTCAAAAAATGGGCAGAAGACATGAACAGACCCTTCTCCAAAGAAGACATACAAATGGCTAACACCCAAGTATTTATTGAAGCATTATTTACAATAACCAAGATATAGGAGCAACCCAAGTGTCCATCCGTAGATAAATGGATAAGAAGTGGTGTATATATGCAGAGATATATTATTCAGTATTAAAAATGATATTTGACCATTTGCAATAATATGGATAGATCTAGAGGGTTTAAAACTAAGTGAAATAAGTCAGACAGAAGAAGAAAAATACCAAATGATTTCAGTCATGTCCAAAATTTAAGAAACAACACAAATGAACAAAGATTAAAAAACAAAAAGACAAATGGGAAAATACACTCATAAATACAGAGAAATAAATGGTGATTGTTCAAGGGGAGGTCAGTAGGGGAATGGGTGAAATAGATAGAGGGAATTAAGAGATACAAACTTCCAGTTACAAAATAAATAAGTAATGGAGATGAAAAACATAGCATAGGGAATACAATCAAGAACACTGTAGTAATGTTGCTTGGTAACCAAAGGTGATTATAGGTACTATGGTGAACATTGAATAACATATAGAATTTTTGAGTCATTACATTGTACACCTAAAACTAATATAACATATATATTAATTATACTTCAATTAAAAAAATAGAAGAAAAGGAAACCTTTAACAATGTATGGAGGAGAGTTATCAACAGCTGAAAAAAATTCAAATATATAATCATTTCAAATGTTGTTTAAATATATCAATTAAGATGCAGAGATTATTAGTATTTATTTAGAAAAAAGAAGAATAAAATATGTATTGTAAAGAAGAAATTCACTTGTAAAATAGAGGTAGGTTAGCAGTAAAGAGGTTGAGAAATATGTGCCATGCTAATACTAATCACAGGAAAGTTAGAATAACTATATTAATTTTAGACAAGGCAGACTTCAAACCAAGGCAACTATCAGGGAAGAGGAGTATTATACAATTATTAAGGGGTCAATTTCCTAAGAGAATGGACAAACCCTAAATGTATGTACACCACGCAAAAGAACATCAAGATATGTGAGGCAAAAACTGATAGAACTGATAGGAGTAATAGACTCGTCCACTGTTATATTTGAGGAAGTCAACATATTTCATCAGTAATTGAAAAATGAGGCATGCAGAAAGCAATAAAAATATATTAAGCTGGTCAGCACTATCAATTGAGTTGCTCTAATTGACATTTATAGAATACATTAACAACTGAAGAATGCACATTGTTCTCACATTTGCATGGAACATTTATCAAGATAGGTCACAATCTGGACCAATAAAACACCCCCATTAAAAATTTAATAGAATTGAATCAACATAATTTTCTCCAAACTCTTTCAAAAAATTGAAGAGAAGAGGGTATTTCATACTTCACTCTATGAAGACAGTTACCCTGATAACAAAGTCAGATAAAAACATTATAAGAAAACTTGAGACCAATATCACTAGGAGTTTTGATGTAAAAATCCTAAACAAAATTCTAACAAACAATTTAAAACTCCTTCAGAAGATTACCTCCTTTTATGACCAAGTGAGATTTTTTTTTCAAGTGAGATTTATTCTTGAAATGCAAGGTGGTTTAACATATGAAAATCAATCAATGTAATAGCCTCATTAAGAGTAAATGAAAAACTTAAGAGAATAGAAGATGTACAAAGTATATTCTCAGGCAAAAAATGAAACTGAACTGGAAAATAATAACAGAAATTTCTAGAAAATTCCCAAATATTTGGATATTGAACAGTTTATTTTTAAGTATCATATGGGTCAATGAAGAAATATCCAGAGAAATTTGAAAATATTTTGAGCTTAAAGAAAATAAAAATTCTATTTTATCAAAATGTGTGGAAGACAGGGAAAGCAGTCCTTACAAAGAAATTTATAGTATTCAAGGTATATTTTATTTTTTAACAAAATCAATTAGCCAACATATAGTACATAGTTAGTTTTTGATATAATGTTTAAGGTATATTTTAAAAAGAGGAAAATGCTAGAATCAATAATCTATGTTATCATTTTGCAAACAAGAGAAAGAAGTGCAATTTAAGTTTCAGAAAGCACAAAAGAGAAATAATAAAAATTTGACCAATAACCAGTGAAATTTTAAACAGGATAGTGATACTAGTCAATGAAACAAGAAAAATCTAGTTTTGAAAAGATCAACAAAAATGATAACTTCTTGCCAGGCAAAACAAGAGCATAAAGAAACAAATAAGCAAGCCAGCAAGTAAAGAAAACAAGCAAACTATCAATATAAGAAATGTAGTGATCAACACTAATGGATGAACAAGGAAAAATATGAGCAACTCTATGGCAATAAAACTGAAAGCCAGATGAAGTATGCAAATTTTTTGAAAGAAGTCAATTACCATAGCTCATACAAGGAGATAACCTGACTAGCCCAATGTGTATTTAAGTATTTCACTCAATGATTAATAACCCTCTAAAAAGGAGGGGATACAAGATGGCGGGGAAGTAGGAGGAGGCACCCTTTCAATCGGTACCCTAACGTGAGCTGATTACCTTCCAAAGAACTCCAATCACCCACGAAATCAGCCTGAGATCAGAATTATACACATCTGGATCTCTACTGGAGCAGAAGATGCCAGTGGGCAGGTAAAGTGGAGTGGGAAGAAAGTTGGACTGAGATCAGAAGATAAGCAAAAGGGTAGAGGGAGCCACCAGAGGAGACCCGTTGGAAAGTAATATCCCAATATGAGAGTGCCCTGCGCCTGGGGACCAGCATTAACTCGGGTGTCTGGTAAAAAGCACTCAAAAAGAGCAAAGGATCACCAGGGGAAATTGTGGGAATTGGGGTGTTAGAGTCGGGGTTTAAGTCCCCAGACCCAGGACAGCCACCCCTGGCACAGAGCCAGAGAGAGTACAGCAGAGAAACCAGGTCTAGGTCCCTGAACCACCAGTGCACCTGAGAGTGCATGGCGCCTCCCAGCCAACAGAAGCACAGACTTTTTGCAGTCCCCATGCAAGTGCCCTGCTGTGCCATCAGAGTCTGAGTCCTGCCCCACGCCCTCCCCTGAGAGAGGTGCACAAAAACGCCAGCTGGGTGCTCTCCGACCGGAAAGACCAGGGACTCCCAGCCTGGGGCCAGCAGGAAAATCTCAGTGTGTGATCACTGCTTGGAACTTCTCTGGCAGTCTGGAGCTGCCCAGACAACCGCCGGGGCCATGGTTTTGGGTACAAGCAAAAAATCCTGAGTCCCCAGGGACCGCGACTGGGAACCTGCTCTGCCAGCGGCCAAGGGGAGATCCATTGCGCTCTGCAGCCAGACTGAGGCTTCTCTCTGAGAGGGAGGTCAGGGTGCAGTTTGCTTTCCTCTAAGCCTACAAAAACCATCAAGCAGTCAAGGCGAGAGAGAAAAAAAAAAAAGTGAACAAATATAAAAATCTCCAGAGAACAAAAGCCTAAAAAAATAGTTTCCTCAGAGCCCACCCCCTTGAGGGGGGCGGGAGGACATAACTGAGAGAATATCATTGACTGAAAACCAGGTGGCAGGCCCCTCCCCCAGAAAACCAACCAGGAAGGGAAAAAAAAAAAAAAAAGACGACAAGAGAACAACCACCACTACTTCATAAAACAATTTTTATTATTTATTTGATCCCACTATTCTGGATCATTTTTTTATATAGTTAATTTTCTATTATTATATAGATAATTTTGTAATCTATTTACCGTCACAGTGAGATGTCCAGTACATCAAATTCCATAATAACCTTCTAACCTGAACTTTTTGATGCATACACTTGTGTTTTCCTTTTGCATTTCTATTTTTTAAATTTCTTTTTTTTAAATTTTAGTTTAGTTTGGTCTAGTTTATTCCTTTTTTAAATTTTTATTTTCTAATGTTCATATAGAGTTAAACTTCAAGGTAATCCCCTTTCCCCAATCAATGCCACCCTTATAGGTAAACAAATTCCTAATCCTTATCTTAGGAAAGTTGAGTCCTTTAACAAAGATATCAATGGTGTAAGGAAATGGTCCAATTTCATTTTTCTGCATGTGGCTGTCCAATTTTCCCAGCACCAACAATAGAAGTCTATTTTCAATAGTGAATGCTATAATAAGAAATTGGCTACAGCTTCCTCCCAGCTAGAAAAAGAGAAGGGAATCTACAGTCAAAAGTTTGCTGCTCTTAAATTAAAAAAAAAAAAAAAATCAATGAAATCTTCCTGAAGTAAAATTTAAATAGGAACAGATATAAGACCTCATACTTTACAGATAATCTGACTTGGGCATAATAAAGAAATACTAGGAACTTGAAAAAAAAAAAGATATCAAGATACATCCAGGAAGAATCAAAACAACCTTCCTCACCCACACTGAAAATTTACAACCACTCTACCATCTTTTTCTTTCTGTGGTTTTGTGTTTGTCCTGATAGTATATAAATCTTACACTCGGGGTTCTTTTTGATGAGGTTCTTCCTTTATTTGAATATATATATATATGCAAATATATATATATATAAATATATATGCACATATATATATATATATATATATTTTCTTGTCATATACTTTTATCAGTCTTTTTGTTTGTCTGTGTCTGTTTGATACTTCATAAATCTTACATTGGTGCCCATTTGGGCTAAACCTTCTCTTTTATCTCAACTTTCTTTCCTGTCTCTCTCCCTCTCTCTTTTTTTCTTTTCCTTTTCTTTTTCCTCTCATTTTGGTGGGGAACCCTGATTGCTCAGAAGCATCCCAGGGTGCACTTTGACTGCACCACAGTTGATACACCCAGCTACACCCGTTCAGCTATCTCTCACCAAAATGACTAGGAGGAGGAATACCCAACAAAAGAAAAATACAGAGGATGGACCTTCTGCAACAGAGCTAATGGCTATCAACATAGACCATATGTCAGAAAGAGAATTCAGGCTAACAATTATCCAAGTAATAGCTAGGTTGGAGAAAGCCATGGGTGATCAAATGAAATTGATTAGGGCTGAACTGAAAATGACCAGAGATCATGTTTTCAATATTAGGGAAGAGCTGAAAGCTACCAGGGATGAGGTTCACAATGCTCTCAATGAGTTCCAATCTAATCTAAATTCTCTCAACGCTAGAGTAACTGAGACAGAAGATAGAATTAGTGATCTGGAGAACAAACAGATAGACAGAAAGGATCAGGAGGAAGCCTGGAACAAACAGCTTAGAAGCCACAAAAACAGAATCAGGGAAATAAATGATGCCATGAAACATTCCAATGTCAGAATTATTAGAATCCTTGAAGGGGAGGAGAAAGAAAGAAGTCTAGAAGATATTGTGGAACAATCTAGAAGATTTTGTGGAACAAAATTTGTGGAACAAATTTTCTTCATGAAAATTTTCCAAATCTCATGAATGGAGCCAGTGTTCATGTACTAGAGTCCGAAAGGTTTCCCCCCAAGATTAAGGATTCTTGAAAGTCCTCGAGACACCTAATAGTAAAAATGAAGAATTATAATTCTAGGCAGAACCTCTTGAAAGCAGCTAGGACAAAGAAGATCCTTACGTACAGAGGAAAGCCCATCAGAATAACATCAGACCTGTCCACATAGACCTGGTAAGCCAGAGGGCTGGCAAGATATATTCAGGGCACTGAATGAGAAGAACATGCAGCCAAGAATACTTTATCCAGCAAGACTGACATTCAAAATGGCTGGAGAGATAAAGAGTTTCTAGGACCAGTAAGCCTTAAAAGACTATGCAACCACCAAGCCGATACTGCAGGAAATATTAAGTGGGCTTCTTTAAAGGAGGAGAAAGCCCAGGAATAGCATTGAACAGAAATATAGAGACAATCTACAGAAAGAAAGACTTCAAAGGTAACACGATGTCAATAAAAATGTATCTATCAATAATCGCCCTCAATGCGAATGGCCTAAATGTGCCCCTAAAATGGCACATGGAAGCAGACTGGATAAAATGACAGGACCCACCCATATGTTGTCTACAAGAGACCCATTTTGAACCTAAAGATACACTCAGACTGAAAGTGAAGGGATGGAGAAGCATCTTTCATGCCAATGGGCCTTAAAGAAAGGCTGGGGTAGCGATTCTCATATCAGGCAAATTAGATTTTAAACTAAAGACTGTAGTCAGAGATACAGAAGGACAATACATCATTCTTAAAGGGACTATCCACCAAGATGATCTAACAATTGTAAATATCTATACCCCCAATATGGAAGCAGCCAATTCCATGAGAAAACTGTTAATCAAGATAAAGAGTCATATTGATATGAATATACTAATTGTTGGAGATCTTAACATGCCTCTCTCAGAAATAGATCATCGAAGCAAAAAATCAATAAAGAAACAAGAGCATTGAATGACACATTGGACCAGATGAACCTCATAGATATATACAGAACATTTCACCCTAAAACAACAGAATACTCATTCTTCTCAAGTGCACATGGAACCTTCTCAAGAATAGACCACATACTGGGTCACAAATCAGGACTCAACCGATACCAAAAGACTGAGATTATTTCCTGCACATTCTCAGATCACAATGCTTTGAAACTGGAGCTCAATCACAAGGAAAAGTTCAGAAGAAACTCAAACACTTGGAAGCTAAAGAACACCTTGCTTAAGAATGCTTGGATCAACTAGGAAATCAAGGAAGAACTGGAACAATTCATGGAAACCAATGACAACGAAGACACTTCGATCCCAAACCTCTGGGATACAGCAAGGGCAGTCCTAAGGGGGAAATACATAGCCATCCAAGCCTCCCTCAAAAAAATTGAAAAATCCAGAACACAGCAGCTGTCTCTACACCTTAAAGAACTGGAGAATCAACAACAAATCAAACCAACTTCACACATAAGAAGGGAAATCATCAAGATTAGAGCCGAGATCGATGAGATAGAAACCAGAGATACAGTAGAATGTATCAATGAAACTAGAAGCTGTTTTTTTTTGAAAGAATCAATAAGATCGATAAACCATTGGTGACACTAATCCAAAAGAAAAGAGAGAAAGCTCAAATACATAAAATTATGAATGAAAAGGGAGATATCACAACGAACACCAGGGAAGTAGAAACAATCATCAGAAGTTATTATCAACAGTTATATGCCAATAAGCTAAGCAACCTAGATGAAATGGATGCATTCCTGGAAAACTATAAACTCCAAAAAATGAATCAGGAAGAAATTGACAACCTGATTAGACCAATATCTAGTAATGAGATTGAAGTGCTGATCAAAAACCTCCCAAGAAACAAGAGCTTAGGACCTGATGGGTTCCCTGGGGAATTCTACCAAACTTTCAAAGAAGAAATAACACCTATTCTCCTGAAGCTGTTTCAAAAAATTGAAGCAGATGGAAAACTTCCAGACTCTTTCAAGCCAGCATTACCCTGATCCCCAAACCAGGCAAAGACCCTACCAAAAAGGAGAATTTCAGACCAATATCACTGATGAATATGGATGCTAAGATTCTCAACAAGATCCTAGAAAACAGGATCCAACAGCACATTAAAAAGATTTTCCACCATGACCAGGTGGGATTTATCTCTGGGCTACAAGGATGGTTCAACATTTGCAAATCAATCAATTTGATAGAACAAATTAATAAGAGAAGAGTGAAGAACCACATGGTCCTCTTAATTGATGCATAAAAAGCATTTGACAAAATCCAGCATCCATTCCTGATTAAAGCACTTCAAACTATAGGGATAGAGGGAACATTCCTGAACATCTTCAAATCTATCTATGAAGGACGCACAGCAAATATCATCTTCAATGGGAAAAAGCTTGTAGCCTTCCCGTTGAGATTAGGAACACGACAAGGATGCCCACTCTCACCACTCTTGTTCAACACAGTATTAGAAGTCCTAGCAACAGCAATCAGACAACAAAGGGAAATAAAAGGTATCCAAATTGGCAATGAAGAAGTCAAACTCTCTCTCTTTGCAGATGACATGATTCTTTATATGGAAAACCCAAAAGACTCCACCCCCAAACTACTAGAACTCACACAACAATTCAGCAATGTGGCAGGATACAAAGTCAATGTACAGAAATCAGTGGCTTTCTTATACACTAATAAAGAAATTACAGAAAGGGAAATTAGAGAATTGATTCCATTTACTATAGCACCAAGAACCATAAGATACCTGGGAATAAACCTAACCAAAGAGGTAAAGGACCTGTACTCAAGGAACTACAGAACACTCATCAAAGAAAATGAAGACACAAAAAGATGGAAGACCATTCCATGCTCTTGGATTGGAAGAATAAACATTGTTAAAATGTCTATACTGCCTAGAGCAATCTATACTTTTAATGCCATTCCAATCAAAATTCGACCAGTATTCTTCAAAGAGCTGGAGCAAATAATCCAAAAATTTGTATGGAATCAGAAGAGACCCCAAATTGCTAAGGAAATGTTGAAAAACAAAAATAAAACGGGGGCATCACGTTACATGATTTCAAGCTTTACTACAAAAGCTGTGATCACCAAGACAGCATGGTAGTGGCATAAAAACAGACACATGGACCAGTGGAACAGAGTAGAAAGCCCAGATATGGACCCTCAACTCTATGGGCAAATAATCTTCGACAAAACAGGAAAAAATATACAGTGGAAAAAAGACAGTCTCCTACATAAATGGTGCTGGGAAAATTGGGCAGATATATGTAGAAGAATGAAACTCGACCTCTTACACCATACACAAAGATAAACTCAAAATGGAGTTTATCACCTCAACATGAGACAAGAATCCATCGGAATCCTAGAGGAGAACATAGGCAGTAATCTCTTCGATATCAGCCACAGCAATTTCTTTCAAGATATGTCTCCAAAAAAAAGGAAACAAAAGCTAAAATAAACTTTTGGGACTTCATCAAAATTAAAAGCTTCTGCACAGCAAAGGAAACAGTTAAGAAAACAAAGAGGCAACCCACGGAATAGGAGAAGATATTTGCAAATGACAGTACAGACAAAAGTTGATATCCAGGATCTATAAAGAGCTCCTCAAACTCAACACACACCAAACAGATAATCATATCAAAAAATGGGCAGAGGATTTGAACAGACACTTCTCCCATGAAGACATACAAGTGGCTATCAGACTCATGAAAAAATGTTCATCATCACTAGCCCTCAGGGAAATTCAAATTAAAACCACATTGAGATATGACCTTACACCAGTTAGAATGGTCAAAATTAGCAAGATAGGAAACAACATGTGTTGGAGGGAATGTGGAGAAAGGGGAACCCTCTTACACTGTTGGTGGGAATGCAAGTTGGTGTATCCTCTTTGGAGAACAGTGCGGAGATTCCTCAAGAAATTAAAAATAGAGCTTCCCTATGACCCTGCAATTGCACTACTAGGTATTTAGCCCAACGATACAGATGTTGTGAAAAGAAGGGCCATCTGTATCCCAATGTTTATAGCAGCAATGTCCACAGTTGCCAAACTGCAGAAAGAACCAAGATGCCCTTCAACAGATGAACGGATGAGGAAGATGTGGTCCATATACACTATGGAGTATTATGCCTCCAGCAGAAAGGATGAATACCCAACTTTTGTCGCAACATTTAAGGGACTGGAAGAAATTATGCTGAGTGAAATCTGTCAAGCAGAGAGAGTCAATTATGGTTTCACTTATTTGTGGAGCATAAGAAATAGCATGGAGGACATGGGGGTTAGAGAGGAGAAGGGAGTTGGGGGAAATTGGAAGGGGAGGTGAACCATGAGAGACTATGGACTCTGAAAAACAATCTGAGCGTTTTGAAGTGGCGGGAGGTGGGAGATTGTGGTACCAGGTGGTGGGTATTATAGAGGGCATGGATTGCATGGAGCACTGGGTATGGTGCAAAAATAATGAATACTGTTATGCTGAAAATAAATAAAAAATAAATTTATAAAAAATAACCCTTTAAAAAGAAAGCACCAAAAAAAAAAAAATGGTTTGCATGTAAATTGCATGAAATATTAAGGAAGAAATTTTTCCAGTTCTCTGCAATATTCCTAAATATAGAAGCATAGGAAAACCTCCTAACTCATTGTAGATGTACAAAATTGCCCTAATGCCAAAACCAATAAAAGAAAACATTAAAAGAAAGAAAAATAACAGTTTATTATGTGTTACGAATATAGATACAAATCCTAAACAGATTATTAGCAAATCGATCTTAATTTAGCATAAAATATAAAATAATAAATAATGTATAAAATAGTATACAGCATGGTCATGTTGAATTTACTTCAGGTGTGCAAATTTGGTTCAACATTAGAAAATAAAACAATATAATCTATAGAATCAATAAAATAAAGGAAAAATCCTCATAAATATTGATAGAAAATTTGACAAAATTCTTTCATCATTAAAAAACTCTTAGCAAAAAAGAATAGAGGGAAACATCCTAAATTTGACAAAGAATAGGTACACAAAACATCTAACAAACATCAAACAAAATGGCAAAAAACCTGTGTGCTTTAACCCTAAAATTGGGAACAAAGAATGTTCTCTGCCACCATTCTTCTTCAATATGGTACTGAACTGCTACT
Organism: Mustela nigripes; assembly: GCF_022355385.1. Lineage (NCBI taxonomy): Eukaryota > Metazoa > Chordata > Mammalia > Carnivora > Mustelidae > Mustela > Mustela nigripes. The sequence continues at coordinate 118,696,064 of NC_081559.1, read as the reverse complement.
TAGAGAAGAAAAGAAATACATTATATAGAATAGAAAGGAATAAATTAATCACTTCTATTTGCAGATTGCATGACTGACTATCTAGAAAATCACAAAGAACTGAATAAAAACTCCTGCAAACTAATAAGTTTAGCACAATTGCATCATACAAGGTTAATATTTTTAAATTCAATTACTTTCTTATACACCAAGAAACCAATCATTGAATTTAAAATTAAATATATAATAAAATTTAAATAACACATAAATTAAATATGTTAGTACAAACAACAAACATGTAGAAAGCCTATATAGAGAAAATATAAAGCACAGACAAAAATAAAAGAAAATTAAATAAAATCATATTCCATATTCATGATTTGGAGATTCAATAGTACTGAGATTTCAGCTTTTCCAGTATTCATCTTCCAGATTTGACAAATTGCGTCAAGTCAATCAAAATTGATGTCTAAGAAAAATATTTTATAGATCCTGACAAACTGATTCTTTAAAATGGAGAATCAAAAAAAAACAAGAAAAGCCCAGACAAGACTGAAGAAGAAAAACAAAGTATTGAAGAAGAACAAAAAAGTTAGAAGACTCAAACTACCCTATTTCTAAACTTACTACTCATATGGCTATCCTAATAATGACATTCAAAAGAATAAACACATAGATCAATGAACCAGAAGAGAAAGCCCATGAATAGATCCACGTAAATACCATAAACTGATTTTTGACAAAGGATTTAAATTCAATAGAGAAAGACAGTTTTTTTTTTCAGATAAACAGGGCTAGAAATTTGTGTTTATTTGCAAAAAAAATATAAAACCTGGATCTAATACCTTTTACAAAAATTAGGTCAAGATGAATCATAGACCTAAATGTAAAATACAAGACTATACAGCTTCTAGATGAAAATACAGTAAAAAATTTGTTACCAAAAATTTAGTAGTGAGCTTTTAAATACATCAAAATTATGATCCAAGAAAGAGAAAACTGATCATTTGGACTTTCAAAATTAAACATTTATTCTCTGTAAAAGACATTGTTAAGAAAATGAAAAGCTACATACTGAAAAAAAAATTTGCAAAACACATATTTATTGAAAGCCTCATATCAAAAATGTGCAAAAACTATTAAAACTCAACAATAAGAAATAAGTCAATTAAAATGATCAAAGGAGCTGAAAATTTTTTCAAAGAAGTACAGATGGCAAATCAAAATATAAAGTGCTTAATTTCATTTGTCAACAAGGATTTCAAATTAAAACTACAGTGATATATGACTACACACCTATTAGAATGATAAAAATCTGAAACACTGATCTAAATACCAAATGATGATGTGTTGCAGAGCAATGGAAATTTTCATTAATCAATAGTGTGCATTCAGATCACCACAGCCATTGTGGATGACAATTTTTCAGCTTATCACAATGTTAACCATGGTCTAAACATACAGTGCAATAATTGGACTCCTATTTACTCTGTTGATCTAAAGACTTACAGTCATACAAAATTCTGTAATCTTGCTAGATTTATTCATAATTGTTCAAACCAGAAGCAACTTATATGTCCTTCAAGAGATGAATGTGTAGGGGTGCCTGGGTGGCTCAGTGGGTTTAAAGCCTGTGCCTTCGGCTCGGGTCAGGATCCCAGGGTCCTGGGATCGAGTCCCGCATCGGGCTCTCTGCTCAGTGGGGAGACTACTTCCCCCTCTCTCTCTGCTTACTTGTGATCTATGTCTGTCAAATAAATAAAAAATCTTTAAAAAAAAAAAGAGATGAATGTGTAGAGAGTATGTGATATATCCATTCATAGGAACATTATTCAGTGAAAAAAATATAAATAAGTTATCAAAACATGAAAGACATAAAAACTATAAATGTATATTGTTAAATGAAAGAATCCAGTCTGAAAGAATTATATACTGCATTATTTCAATATATATCATCTTTTAAAGTGAAAGACATAGAGATAGTAAAAAAAAATCAGTTCTTGCTAGGAGTTCAGCATGGGGGAGGCATCAGGCAAAGCACAAGACAGTTTATAAGACAGTGAAGCTATTATGTATGATACTCTAATGGTGGATGCATATCACTACAGATTTATCAAAACTCATAAAAATTTACTGCACAAAGAGTAAACTTTAATGTATATAAATTTTAACAATTAATTTAGGAGTTTCAGTGATCAAAGGATGGAAAATAGAATGTAAAAAGGGCATAAGAAAGGATGGAAAACAGAATGTGAAAAGGGCATATGATAAATATATAAGAGACAGCCTCACTTGTGGAGGTGATGGAATAAGTGGTTGACTCAGATAATTTTGAAAATGAGTGGATGGTACAAGTTAATTTACAAAGAATCAATCACTTTCTTATATACCAGAAATAACTAAGGAACTATGAAAAGGAAACTATGTGTAAGAATGTTATTTTGGTTGGTAAAGTTGTGTTTCCATAGCAATATATGTTAATACTTCTGAAATGTATTCTGGACTTGAACAATAGAGTAAATGGGTGATAGTGGGAGCCTGGTTTCTCACTGTTGAATTAGGAGGGTGCTAGAATGATCCATATGGAAGTGAACTAGAGTGGAAAGATATCAGTGCAAACTCATGTTTACCTTAATTTTGACAAAGAAAGTTAGATACATGTATGAGCAGAGAACATACACACATATATGTTATATATATATATGACATAAATATAACAAAGATATATAACACACACACACATAATATATATTTTATATGTATTATATGTAAAACACAAATATAATAAATATATATAACAGAGATATATATATAAGAGATATGTTATATATAACAGAGAACACTCACATATAATATATTATATGTGAGTGTTCTCTGTTATATATAACATATCTCTTATATATATAT
>NC_081559.1:118633296-118692778 GCF_022355385.1 Mustela nigripes | reverse complement strand
ATATTATATGTGAGTGTTCTCTGTTATATATAACATATCTCTTATATATATATTATATATGTTATATGTATATATACATATAACATATTATATGTGAGTGTTCTCTGTTAATACATTATGTATGTGTGTATATGTGTGTGTTTGTCTGTGTGTGTGTGTGTGTGTGAGTGTGTGTATTCTTGATCTGTCAGCTGAGAGGACTCAGATGTAAGGACAATCCAGATCTCAGTTTTTAGCAAAATTTACCAATAAAAAGAGCCAGAGCTCTTTGGTGATATGAAGCATCACCAGAAAATATTAAAAATCAGTCTTGAGTAGTGTCAGAAAATAAGAAAATGCAAAACACATATACACACACATTCACACACAATGATGGGACTGTGGCAAAGGAATATGGTAGCCAACTGAGAGACCCCCAGTGGCCAAAGTTGGAGGAATTTGAACAACAAAAATATATGACAGTATTGGATGATAAATGTAAGTATCCATGATTCCATACTGACATAAATACATGATTAAATAAACAAACTGGATATATTAGACAAATCTCCAGTGAAGAAGAATGTCAAATAATTTAGATTATTATTAAATAATGTAGATTCTTTGCCCTGAAGTATGTGAGGCATGACTCCCCAATCCTTAAGTGTGCGCTGCACATAGTGACTTTTTTTAAAGAGCAACTATGAAAAGGGATTAACTATGGTAAAGAAAAAAGACAAGGCTAACATCAGCAGTTATAAGTCATACTGATAGTATGTATTTTGGACATGATGTAATAAAAATGGCATTTTTACCTCTGTGTTTCTCCTCCATTATTCCTTATTCTGGTCTAATCACAAGGAAAACATCACGCAAATCCCAATTGATGGATAATTGACAGTATCTGACCAGTCACTCTCAATACTGTCAACATCAAAAACAAGGAAAGCTTTGAGAAACTACCACAACCAAGAAGAGCCAAAGGGGACAACTATTAAGTGTAATGTAGTATGTAGATAAATTCTGCAATAGGAAAAGGCCATCACGGGAAAACTGAGGAGATCTGAAAAATGTATGGATGTTAGTTAGCAAAAATTTACCAATATTTGTTTATCAATTGTGACAAATGTACCCTACCAATGTAAGATATTAATAATGAAGAAACTAGGGGATGGGATATATGGAAATTCTCTGTACACTTTTTGCAATAATACTGCAAATCTAAACCTTCTGAAATAATATGGGTTTTTAGAAGAAAAATTAAAATTATTATTTATCTTCTGATAAGATATAAAAGTATGTATTTCTGATATTCTGAAGATAAACTTTCATAGCTTCTGTACTTTTTTCACAAATATGTGCAATTTTAAATTTAACTGCAATAGACAAAAGCATGTAGTTCTCATCAACAATGACTATTCGTTTGTTCTGAATACCTGTGTAACCCTAAGAGAAGCTGAATCAGGTGAAGAGTTAAGGCACTTCACTTACCTTTTCTTCTTTGTTGCCCAGAAGTGTCTCAATTTCCTCTCCCAATTTGTGTTTTCAATATTTATCTATCTTGGAAATCTACTTGACAAGAGAAGTAGATCAATGAATAAACATGTATGTTTTCATGAAATGACATGAAATGAAATATCATTTCAGTAAAATTACTTCTTTGAAAAACTTTTGTTTTTGAACTTTTTTCTTAATGTGCATTCATTTTATTAAGTTTTTGATATATTATTTGTTCATAAAGTCTTCTATAGCCAAGAAAAAACAAAAAGCAAAGAATCTTCAAGAAATTTATCTTTAAAATGTTATTTTTTCATTCTAAGGAATCAAACAAAAGGGGTGCTTAAGTACTTACACAATTTTTATGTACTATTCATATAACACTACATAAATGCTTGAATGCAACTGTATGAGGTCAAAAATAAAAATTCCATGCTTTCTGAAGTGCAGTGTACTGAAATAGGTTTATGAGACTATTATAGCTTGTCCTTACATAGTTTAATAATTTTCTTGTGTATTCTTTGTGTTAAATTATCACTATTGATTGTTTCAATGTCAAAAATTTATACCCAAACCATCCAATCAAACAACTCATTCATATTCCCTGAAGAATGGGTTAATACCGTGCAGTCAAGTTTTCCAATCCCTTTAAAATCTAAAACACCATTTTGTTGTGCCCCTTTCTAAATGCACTCTCTCTATACATAATAAAGCATATGTATGCTAAAATATACTTTTACTGAACAGAGTAACTATGGAGTGATCAATGGCAATGGACGAGAATTGTTATGGCTCCAGGTTCCATGATGCCATAGATGTCACTGTAGTAGTCAGTATAGATAGTGACAGGCCCAGGGATAAATGGCAACCCCTTTCAACATCACTTGGAGCTAACAAAACTTATAAGCCCAACCAGTCCCCTCCTCTACTCCTAACAATCACAGATTAACCCCATGGTCTAGGCAACAAACTTAAGAAATTAAATAATGTGAATGAGGTCAACCAGTGAGTAAGATGTAGAGATAAGATTTGTCTGACTCCAAGACCCAGGCTATTTGAAATTGAGCATGTTGCATTTTAGGGACTCCCACTTTATTTGAGTCAAAGTATTTGTTATCAGATAACATGCACAGACACACACAATGAAGATACAATTTTCTAATAATACAAGAGTCAATTTCCCTCTGACCCTTTCCACAGCCAGTCACCAGTTCCCTACTTCAAGGGGCTACCATTGCTATCAATTTCTCAAATGTTAAAACCTTTCTGTAAGTATTATTTTCAGCTTGCTTTGAAAATAAAATGTGCTTCTTCTTCTTCTTTTTTTTTTTTAAGATTTTATTTATTTATTTGAGAGAGAGAGAGCACTAGAGGAGAGAAGATCAGAGGGATAATCAGAATCCCCATGGAGCTGGGAGCCCAATGTGGGACTTGATCCCAGGAGTCCGGGATCAAGACCGAAGTAGACGGCAGTTGCTTATCCAACTGAGCCACCCAGGCACCCTAAAATGTGCTTCATAAAAAATCTAATCTCCCATCTATATTCTATTTTTGTTAGTTGACCCAATAATATTCTTTGTAGTATGATTTTCCTTCAGCAGATTTTTATCTAGCATTCTCTGACATTTTCCCAGATTTATGCATTCTGGGTGTTACAGCAGTGGATGGGATTCTGGTTATCTATCAGAATTTTTATTTCTATTTAGAGGTAATTTGAAGATTTTACTCTTCCCTATTTCCTGACATTGTGGCTATATGTGTTTTTTTTGTGTTGTAATTTTAAGATTGTTCTATTTTGTTGGGAAGACAAAGATTCAGAATCAAGCAATAACCATCATTTTCCATGCATGTGCAATTTTGAGGCAAATAAATTATTCCTTAAATGTGATTCCTCATGCTGTTCTTTATTTCTGATGCTCTTATATTTTGCACTGAATCCTACTAGCTATTAAAGATGACTTCCCAATTATCTCTTATCAATTTCCCATTTTATATTGTATTTACTATATTCATTAATCATGGTTTGAGAAATATTTCAGTAATTCAAAATTCCATCTGCTCCCAGTATATATGTTCTGAATCATTCATTTGCTGTGTTTAGCTTGACCGATCTCTTTGATTACTCCTTTTTTAAGTACTCTCTGGTTTCCTCATGTTTTTCAAGGTTACTACAAGGGTTATTTGTTTCATACTGACCAAATTGTAAACCATATATGCTTTATCTGTTGTAACACAAACTTCTTATTTCAATTAACGGCCATTTAGTGTGTCCCAGGCCTTGTGCCAAAAGCTTTGCATACATTATCTTACTTAACCCTAACATGTCCTAACAAGGTAAAGGTTAGTACTGGGACTTTAGGTATAAGGACTCTAGACATAGATTAGAAACCAGGTATGAATTCAAAATCTAAACTCTTAACTTCTTTAATGTCTGAACTTAAGATTTTATTATATGCTTCCAGACTAATTTGGTGGCATTCTTTTAAATAATTAATCATGATACTGTCTTACTAAAAGGGAAACCAGAAGGGTGAAATAATAAGTCATACCCTTGATAAAGATGATTTAGACCTGCTCTGAAAAATACTAGCTCAAAATCTTGAAATGAAATTATGGGAGAGGGGCAGTACGCTGGATCTCTCCCCTCATTCATCATCTCAGATCTGTTCTTTGCCTATTTTCACCTTGTTCTCTATCCTGGGAGGATGAACTATATGGAAGCCATTAGCAGGTTTTTGCCCTATGGGATATGACTGGATTTGACCAAAGGGAGAATGTGAGGGAAGGGGGAAACTGAAGTTGGAGTTTATTTTCTGGGACGTTTTCTGTGAGTTCACCCAGTTGATACACATTCCTCAACCAAACTAAATAGCTTCTTCCAAGTAACGAATGAACATGAACAACATGGATTTTTTTCTATGTATTTTTTAAAAATATAAATAGATGATTCTACTTTCATAAAAACAAGCTAACAAAATTTTCTTTATTTTCTTTACTTTTAGATAAAGGTATATTTTCTCTTATTTTACAGCTCAATTAAAATTCCCAAGTACATTATTATCATAAAAGATATACAAATATACCCCTTGATCTAATTTTATCAATTATGAATGGATTTATTTTCTGCTTTATCTTAGAATGATATTCTTGCATCAATATAGACTATACCAAAGTTTGGAAACTGATTTTTATCACAAAAATCACTTGCAGTTTATTTTATAACTGCAGTATTACTCATTATGATAACATCATATCATATCATATCATATCATCATATCCTATCATGACATACTATTTAATGCCTGGCTCTTTTGTGTGGAAATATTAGCCTACTAAAAATAAATATCAGAACAAGGTCATGTATAAACAAGTAAAATTAAAATTTTCATATCAAATATGAGTCAACATCAGAAATGTATGTATACTATTTTATAGGGAATGGAATTATGTCTACAGAGTACTACAGATTTTTCTACCAACACAGCAAGTCAAGTGCTTTCCACAAAGTAGATGCAAAATAAATATTTAATCAATTAGTAAATACTCACTGCTCTCATTTCAAAAATCAATTCAGCAAGGATATAGCAAGCAAGCATTACACGTTTATCTCTGCATAAAATGTTGCATTGGAACAAAAATAAGGATAATTTTTCCATATTTATGAGAATTTTTGACATATGAATGAAATCATTTTCTCTAAAGAAGTCTGTGACTTTCTTAGGCAAACAAGGGGACTCATTTAATGCACTGGATCATTGTTAGCATCTAAAAATCCAAGGCCATTAGTTTATTCTGTATTAATAAGGCATGCACACGAAAATATCTAAATTTTATTGTCGTTAAAAACCTTCCCATCTTTTAAATGTTGATCTTCTGACCTTAAGAGCTTTTTCTTTTCTTTTATGATGAAACAAAATGTATATACAGTAAAGCACACAAATACATAGTATATATATCTCTGTAAATTCTTACATATGTAAACGCCCAGTAACCACCACACAGATCAAGATATGGAGTATTTCCAGTCCCAAGAAGTGCCCTCATGACACGTCTGAGTCAACTTCTAACGTTACACAGTGATCAGCTTAGACTCATTATGTCTGATTTCAAACTTCAAACAAGTGAAATTATTCTATTTATGCTTTTTGTGATAGAAAATTCATTTGTATTTTTGCTTGTATTTGTAATTCTATATATATATATATATATATATATTTTTTTGTAGAAAGCACTTAATGAGTATACACCAATATACTTATTCATTTTGGTGTTTTTTTTTTTTTTTTTTAGAGAGAGAGATATCACAAGTAGGCAGAGAGAGAGGGGGGAAGCAGGCTCCCCGCTGAGCAGAGAGTCCCATGCGGGGCTTGATCCCAGGACCCTGAGATCATGACCTGAGCCAAAGGCAGAGGCTTAACCCACTGAGCCACCCAGGTGCCCCCATTTTGGTGTTTATAGACATAGGAATTATTCCAATTTTCAGCAATTGTGATTTACTAATATGTGACATCTTCCGTGTATCATTTGATGGACATAGGCACTCATTGCCAAGAGTGGAGGAGCTGGGTCTCAGCAGGTACATATGATTAGCTGTAGTAGATGCTACCAAACTATTGATGCCAAAATGTAGATGACCAATTTACATTCCTGCCAACTACCCTATGAGAATTTCAATTGTTCCACATCCTTATTATACTTCGTATCATCTCTTATTTTTGTTTTAGCCATTCTTCATATGTACCTGACATCTGATCTGACTCATTTTTAAAGTTTAGCCTGGTATAAGAAGTATTTTAATAAGAACCTAGTAAAATTATAGTGAAACAGATAAACCGCAAACAAGTATATGGAAAGAACACAAAGAGACATGCCAAAGAAAATATTGTTAAGAAAGTGTAACTATAAACCATTAAATAGAGACTGATTTGAAATAACATATTTCCACTTTTTTAAAAATTTTACTTATTTAGTAGACAGAGAGAGAGAGAGAACACAAGCAGGGGAGTGGGAGAGAGAGACACAGGCTTTCCACTGAGAAGGGAGTCTGATGTGGGCCCAGGACTCCAGGATCATACCCCCAGCTGAAGGCAGACACTTAACGACTGAGCCACCCAGGCACCCCAGAACTATTTCACTTTCAAAAAAAATTGCCGTGTCTTATGTTCAATAAGAATAATCTAATTTGGATGATATTTTTTGGTCAACCAAAATAATAGTATTCACTTTTCTAGAAATGTAACTGATTTGATCAACATTCCCCTAAATTATTGTCACTGAAAGTTGTGTGCTCAATACAAAGATATCTTTTTTAAGGATTATAGTGCCTAGAATGAAGAGATAACATGAGTGCTGTGTAGAAAGGAAATCAGTATTCTAGACCGTAACATAGCTAACAGAGTCATTCATATAAAAAAAGAAATATGTATTATGTTATCACATTCTGGGAAAATGTGACTGTAAAATCCTTCAAAACAAATGTTTCACTGGGGCCTAGTAGTTCTAGTAAAAAGTTGGGCAGGAGATTTTGAAACAGAAACCAATAATGTAAGATTTATACTATGATTTGATTTTTAAATTATTAAGACAGTTTATGCTTTATCAAGCTTCCCTGATGCAAATGAATTTGAATGTATAAATTTGGAGTGCTTGGTCTCATTAATATACAGTTGTCCCAGCTCCAATCGAGTGCTCCATGACTCATCCTAGCTCTTCCCTTTGCTTCTCTTTAGAGAGCTGTCTTCTAAATACATAATTCAGAAAATCTGTGCCCAAAACCTTCAAGACTTCTCACTTCAGAATAAAATCCAAACTTATAACTCTGACCTACTAGGTCTTATGCTGCGCTGGTTGAGCTAAACTCATCATTTATTTTCTTAGCAATTAATAACTATCTGCAGGAGTAAAGAAGCTGTCTCTGGCTGTTTCTCTGTTTAGTCATGTGATGAGAAAAAATAATAAAACAAAAGAATACTATATTCTTTTGTTTAAACTAGAAATTTCAAAGTAAAATACATTTTGTTAATTATTTTTAATCAATTAATTGACATTTAATCAATTATTCTCAAATACATCAGTGTTATATTGGTAAAAGTAAAATTATATTAAATTTAGAGTAATATTTCTCATACATTTGGCCACCATGAATTCAATAATCTTGTTTGTTCTTCAAAAGAGACAACAAATTTAAGAAAAATCAAACAAAGCCATAATAATATGCAATGTGTGTGGGGGGGGGCACTTTCATATTAAGAAGTTACACTGTTTGTAATTCACAGTCCATGCAGCCATATCAAACATAAGGGAACACCTGAGCAATAAGTAAGATTTAAGACATCATTAGTTTCTCTAACTAAGCTTTATTTAAAGTAGACATTTTTAGGGACGCCTGGGTGGCTCAGTTGGTTAAGCAGCTGCCTTCGGCTCAGGTCATGATCCCAGCATCCTGGGATTGAGTCCCACATCGGGCTCCTTGCTCAGCAGGGAACCTGCTTCTCCCTCTGCCTCTGCCTGCCATTCTGTCTGCCTGTGCTCACTCTCTCCCCCCCTCTCTCTATGATAAATAAATAAAATCTTAAAAAACAAACAAACAAACAAACAAAAAACAAGCTCAGTGATAAAGTAGACATTTCTAGGGGTTCCTGCATGGTTCAGTATGGTAGGTGTCTGTTCAGGTCATGATCCCAATATCTTTGTATTGAGCACACAACGAGCCTGCTTCTCCCTCTCCCTCTGCCACTTCCCCTGCTTGTGCTCTCTTGCTTTTTTTCTCAAATAAGTAAATAAATGAAATCTAAAAAATAAATAAAGTAGATATTTATAATCCTTAATTATGCTTTTAGGAAGAGGAAAAGAATGTGGCATGGTTTATTAAACAGTCCTGGAAACTCAGACTTGTCTTTGACAACTTCAGAACTTCAGAAGCATTTTTTTTCCATTACAAATGAGTAAGTAATACATACAAATTGAAAGTTTGAAATGTAAGATCAGAAGAAGGCAAGAAAGAATTCCTGATCACATCTTTGGTTTCATTCATGTCTGGAATATTCTACATGGTTTGTTGTTGAATTTAGTCATGCTTTTAAAAGTAGTTAATAAGTGGGTTAAACTTAATTATTCAATTGTCAAGATTCTGCATAGTTTATTTCCCTTGAATAAATGATAGCTTTTTCTCAACATAGAGGAAAAAAGAAAGTCTTCTCAGGACTGAAGTGAGAGGATCATGTTTTGCAATACAACAAATAATATGGCTTTCTGAAGAATTAAAGAAATCACCTCCCTCATTCTGATAAATGACTTGTACATCTGTCCCCTGGATAAAGATCATACTTAACTATGTAAAGCATACCTGACCTGATATCCCACTTTTCTTCATGGCATGACCAGGATCAAAAGCTAGACAGTTATGTCAATGACTTGCCAGAATTGTAGTCTTCACTGTTTCTTTCAACATAAAGTGTTATTTATGACCAATTGTCTGTGGGTAAACAGCCTGGTCTGGTGATTGACATTAAGGCACTTTCTTGCTGTACCTAGTAAACATAGCTGCATGAAAGATGTTTATGCTGATTCTAAAATATGATTTCAGTCCCTGCTATGGCTCAGAAAAAAAGTTGTTCAATAAATAAAAAACCTTTCTCATTGAGTGAAAAGCACTGAGTAAGTACTCTCCCCTAAATGATGCTCACATATATGCCAAGAGCTGATTTACATTCTCACATTCTCTACTGATGCGTAATTTCCACCTTCTTATATGATAAATAGGTTGGTCGGCATTTATTCTGTTTTTGCCTCAATAATAAGATTTTTTACATTCACTTTGGTACCAGTTTTTAAGCTTCTCAGTAATAGAGTCACTTGGATAAATGTTTGCTATTTCTAGTATTCCTCGATATTTCTCCAGTTTGAGTTTTTTAGGAGACTTTGGGGGTAAAATATAGTTATCACCATAAAACATACTTCTAACCATGTTCTAGAAAACCAAAATTTTCAGAAAGACAAAATGATACAAATTATGCATTTTTGACAAAATTTAAAATGGGTAATGTGTGGAAATTAGAGATTTTTGGTATTACAAAATATTTTGGATAATTATAATTGTGCTTCCTTTCCAAAATTTACTTTTTTTAGAGCTTTGGTGCAACTATTGCATTTAAATATTTACTTTTTATTTTATTCTAAATCATATTGTGTGAGTTATGTTTCTCTATAGTTACATTGTTACTGTTTGTAATACTTGTATCTTCATTTTTTCCCACTAGTAATTGCTATTTTTTCTTTAATGAATCATTTTAGCCCCTGATCCATGTTAATGAATTAGTGACATAACAAACATTGCTTGAATAGTAAAAAATGTAAATGTAACAAAAGTAAACAATGGTCTATGACATGGAAACAGGTTGCCCAAAAAGAATGGCATGTAGCTAATGTTAGATAGACAGGGACCTCAGGTATAGAATTTAAGGGTACACCAACCCAATAAAATAGATAAATAACACTTAAGGCAGAAATACCTGATAAATAAAAATATCAAACTTTTAAAATAATATCAGTAGAATCCTAATCCTTCAGATTCTAATATGGATCTACAAAGCACTGACAGACATGACAAAATTTTCATGTGAAAGTATTAATAAAATATACAAGCAAATTGAGAAATGTTTAGAAATCAGATTGCCTCTGCCTTTCCTTTTGAAATTATCAGAGGAGTTGTCAACCTCCTGACAGACAGTTGGGGACTATAAACAGATTATATTCTAGGGAAATTTATTGATAAAAATTTATCTATTCCATGTTTATGTTCTCTGCTTGGAAGGACTAGTACTTTGTGCCTGTGTTGCTTGTGTTTAATGCTAGTATACTATAGTATAGCTTGAGAAATTTCTTCCTTAATTACAAAGCTGTATCCACATGTAAACTGTTACCATTATATGTAGTAAAAGATATTCAGGTACTTTATTTTCTTTCTGTTCATCAACGATGATAGTTTCCACAATTATATCTTCAAATTGCAAAATGATATAAGCATGCTATTTCATTTACACATCATATATAAGCATATGAAACATCAATATTTTATTTAAATTTTCTTTTAAATATTGGACTTGTTTCTACATGAAACCATTCATAGTGAGGTGAAAAAATTCAGTGTTATATATTTCATTTTGGGATATAATATTCATGTTCAAAAGTGTGTAGTAATGAATTATATATTTTAAATTTAAACTCTAGGATTCCTACATTAAAGGTAAAATTTCTGTCCATAGCATATAAAATGCTTATGATTCCTGAGCAAATGAAATCAGTTAAAAGATTATGTATGCAATATAGTTAATGTTCCAGAAAAAGATTAAAGAAAAATACAACATGGTATAAAATCTCACATTATAAAAAGCACAAGACTGCATTTCAATCATTTCTTCCATTAATAAGAACTCCAGGGCTTGGCTTAATGTGACGGAAACAGTGGGGCAAAGGTCATAGTGATTAAACCACAATGTCTCCCCACCTCCAACTTCATTTTGTAGGAGTTTGGGGGAGCCCCTAAAATGTGAGATGAAGGATAGCTTAGATTTCTAAATGTAAAATGGGACTGAGGGGCCAATAGTCCCTAATGATGAAAAGAGTCAGTCTGAGAGTATTATGTCAAAGTAGTCTGCTTAACAAGTCAAAAATTCATTTTTCTAAACAAAAGGATGTGATCTTTTGTTCAGATTAAGTTCAAACAGTTGACATGGTGAGAGTACTCAAGATAAATTCTCTTTGAAAGAAATTGGCATGTTTATTTTTTTCTCTTTCAATTAGTTTAATGTCTTAAAAGCACCTCAACTCAGTAACTCAAAAAGCAATTTACATCATTTATCACATTGAAAAACATCTCAAAGCAAGACAGACATAGTGATGTTAATTAAAAAATATATAGGGACTTCCGGGTGGGTCAGTCAGTTAAGAATCTGCCTTCAGCTCAGGTCATGATCCCAGAGTCCTGGGATCTAGCCCCACATCAGGCTACATGCTCTGTTGGGAGCCTGCTTCTCCCTCTGCCTCTCTCCCTGCTCATGCTTTCTCTCTCTCTTTCTCTCAAATAAATAAACACACACACACACACAAATAAATAAACACTCATACACACACACACACACATAAATAAAAATATACATACACATACACAAAGGCATGGGTATATTTTGTACATATACCATACATTAATGTTTTAAAGAAAATGGATTTCTAATCTGTCTTTGATAAGCAGTCTTAATATTAAGCTGAGTGAATTCAAAAGTAATAATTGCTACTACCAAAAAAAAAAAAGAAAAATAGAAAACATTGATTCTTAAAAAAAAAAAAGTTGGCTTCTGCAACTGTTTAAATGTTTTCAGGAAATCAGTGGGGAAGAGTAAGTTGGAAGATTCTCTGGTTTTTATTTTACTGATTTAATTTCAAAACTCATCTACCCCTGTTGAGTGATGAATGGGAAACATCTATCAGGTAGATCGAAAGTAATAGAGCTAGAAATGTGGTTTTCAGCTTTGTTCAGAAAGATATCATTGACTTGAGAGAGTCATTCACACGTGGATACAAGTCCTAAAGGAGTTTGTTTAGTTTCATTTGGGAGATCTGGAAGTGGACATGGGAGAAATGTGTCCCTTTTACCAAGGCTCTATGATGGGAATATGACTAAGGGTTATGATAGGAATGAATCACTTTAAAATGGATGGAATATAAATTATTAAATGTCTCTTGGGGAAGACACAGTACTCAGTGCATCATAAGTGGGTTTAAATAGCTACAAGGTTGCTATTCAATGAAACAAAACTACAATTAAAATTGGAAGTAATTGATAATCAGTTCAGAATGATTTATAAGAATATACGTAAGCCTGTAAGAAGGAAAACAAACTTGATCCATTATTCTCTAGCTGCTTGATGAGGGAATATGGCTGGAGACCTTGGATTTCAGAGCACATATAATTAATGATAATAAATTATTATAATAATATTTTATTTATTCATGTAATAATCTTAATTTTTAGAGCAATTTTATGTTCACAGCAAAATTGAGTGGAAAGTACTGAGAGTTGCCATATTCGCTGTGTCCCTATGCAGGTACAGTCTCCCCAACTGTTAACATACCTTATCAGAGAGATGCATTTGTTACAATTGATGACATTACATGGACATGTCATTAGTAGTCAAATTTTGAATTTTTGTTTGTACTTAATATATATGTTTTGATTAATTTATATTTTTACACAATTGTAGGTTCACATGAATTTGTAAGAGATAATACAAAGCCCATATACTTTTCCCCCAGATTGACCTTGTGCTGTTACCTTGCTTAACTAGAATATGATATTATCATAGGAAATTGGTATTTATACAATTCATTGACTTTATTGAAGTATAATTTTTATATATAGTCCTGTGTGTGTGTGTGTGTGTGTGTGTGTGCACATGAGCATTTTATTCCATGCAATTTTGTCATGTGTGAATTTGTGGAACCACTCCTGCAGTCAAGATCAAGGACAGTTTCATCACAATGATCCCTTGTGCTATCCGTTATAAGCCACAGACACGTTCTTTCTCCATTCCTAATCCTTAGGAACCGTTGTTGCCTTCTTCAGGTTTATAATCATGTTATTTCAATAGTTTTTTGTAAATGGAATCATAACGTGTATACTCTTTTGGGGTTGACTTTTTTTTTATTCAACAAAATCCTCTTGATGTCTATTGAAGTTTTGTGTAACAGTAGTTTCTTCCATTTCATTGTTGTATGGAATTCTATATTATTCATGTACCACAGTTTTAATTACTCAAATTTTGAAAGACCTAAATGTTGCTTCCAGTGCTTGACTCTTATAATAAAGCTGTTAGAAACATTCATATACAGGATTTTGTGCATGAAGATAATTTTTATATCTCTGGGATAAATGCCCAGGGATATAATAGTTGAGTCTTTTTTTTTTTTTAATTTATCCATTTTGATATGTGTAGTGGTATTTTACTGTGGCTTTAATTTGCATTTCCTTAATAGCTAATAATGTTGATCAACTTTTCATATGCTTACATGCTATCTGGAAATTCTCAGGGAAATATCCACTCATGCCTTTGACGATTTTCTTTCTTTTTTTTTTTAAACGGCATACATTTAATAAAGCCTGTATCCATTCTTTTTTTTTTTAAAGATTTTATTTATTTATTTGACAGAGAGAAACACAAGTAGATGGAGAGGCAGGCAGAGAGAGAGAGGGAATCAGGCTCCCTGCTGAGCAGAGAGCCCAATGCGGGACTCGAACCCAGGACCCTGAGATCATGACCTGAGCTGAAGGCAGCGGCATAACCCACTGAGCCACCCAGGCACCCGCCTTTGACCATTTTCTAACTGATTTTTTTTTCTTATTTTTTTCAGCTGTTGTTTATATATTCTAGATATCAGTCTTCTTTTTATTTATTTATTTATTTATTAATTTATTATTTATTTATTCATTTATTTTCAACATAACAGTATCCATTGTTTTTGCACCACACCCAGTGTTCCATGCAATCCGTGCCCTAATACCCACCACATGGTTCCCCCAACCTCCCACCCCCTGCTACTTCAAACCCCTCCGATTGTTTTTCAGAGTCCATAGTCTCCCCTTCCAATTTCCCCCAACTCCATTCTCCTCTCTAACTCCCCTTGTCATGGTTCACCTCCCCTTCCAATTTCCCCCAACTCCCTTCTCCTCTCTAATTCCCCTTGTCCTCCATGCTATTTGTTATGCTCCACAAATAAGTGAAACCATATGATAATTGACTCTCTCTGCTTGACTTATTTCACTCAGCATAATCTCTTCCAGTTCTGTCTTCTAACAAAAATGTGGTTTTCAAATATTTTCTTATAATCTGTGGCTTGTTCTTTCATTTTCTTATCAGAGTAAAAAAAAAAATTTCAATGAGGCCCAGTTTAACAAATTTCCCTTTTATGGACTCTGCTTTTATTGTCAAGTCTAACTTTTTCACTAAGCTCTAAGTTCCATTAATCTTCTTATTTTTTTCTAAAATTTTATAGTTTTATGTCTTACATTTATGTTTATGATGCATTCTGAGTTACTTTTTAATTTTTATTTATTTTTATTTCTTTTCAGTGTTCCAGAATTCATTGTTTATGCACTACACCGAGTGCTCCATGCAATACATGCCCTCCATAATACCAACCACCAGGTTCACCCACCCTCCACTCCCCTTCCCTACAAAACCTTCAGTTGTTTCTCAGAGTTCACAGTCTCTCATCGCCTCCCCCTCCAATTTCCCCTAATTCACTTCTCCTCTCCATCTCTCCATCTTCTCCACACTATTCCTTATGCTCCACAAATAAGTAAAATCATATGATAATTTACTCTCTCTGCTTTATGTATTTCACTCAGAATAATCTGATGGAGACATAAAACTCCATAGTATATATGGACCATATCTTCTTTATCCATTTGTCTGTTGAAGGGCATCTCGGTTCTTTCCACAGTGTGGTGACTGTGGCCATTGCTGCTATGAACATTGGCATACAGATGGCCCTTCTTTTCACTAAATCTGTATTTTGGGGGTTAATACCCAGTAGTGCAATTGAAGGGTCATAGGGAAGCTCTATTTTTAATTTCTTAAGGAATCTCCACACTGTTTCCCAAAGTGGCTGCACCAACTTGCATTCTCAACCAACAGTGTAGGAGGGTTCCCCTTTCTCCACATCCTCTCCAACACATGTTGTTTACTGTCTTGTTAATTTTGGCTCTTCTAACAGGAGTAGGGTGATATTTCAAGATGGTTTTGATTTGAATCTTCCTGATAGCTAGTGATGATGAACATTTTTTCATGTATCTGTTAGCCATTTGTATGTCTTCTTTGGAGAAGTGTCTGTTCATGACTTCTGCTCATTTTTTGACATGATTATCTGTTTTTTTGGGTGTTGAGTTTGAGAAGTTCTTTATAGATCTTTGATATCAGCCCTTTGTTTGTAGTATCATTTGTGAATATCTTCTCCCATTCTGTAGGTTACCTCTTTGTTTTGTTGACTGTTTCTTTTGTTGTGAGGAAGATTTTTATCTTGATGATGTCCCAAAAGTTCATTTTCACCCTTCCTGGGTTTAAGTCTGCTGGCCTTCACACTGGAACTATCAGAATGTCTAGTAAACAGACAAGTAAAAACCTATTACCTAAAATCTATATGGCACTCCAGCTGTGTATGAATTTCTATTTCCCTAACTAACTCCCCAACAAACAAATTTTGTGTGCTAGACTTATTTTTCTATACTGTGAGTATAAATTTTAATTTTGTTTCCTAAGAAATATTTCATACTTCTTGTGTGTGATTTAGATATATTTTCCTGTGCATTGCCTTCTCCTGCCTTTTGCCAATTTAGCTATTGACTGGATTTATTTCATCTCAATTATTTATATATTATCAATATTAATAATGTTTTGATTATAAATATGAAATTTTTATAAATTATAGAAGTGCTATGGATTTTTTTTCACCACCATTCATCTCTAGAACTTTGTTGAGATAAACAGTTTGGGTGGATCTTGGTCCTTATTTCACTAAGCAGTATTTATACTTGTGGCCCTAGTACAGGAATAACCTGAAGATAAGAGTTTGATATTTGCATCCAAAAAATTTTTTTATTGTGGTATAATACACAGAACATAAAATATACCATCTTAACCATTTTTGAGAGTAAAGCTTAGTGGTATTAAATACATTCACATTGTGTGGGGTGCTTGGATGGGTCAGTTGACTAAGCATCTGACTTTTGGTTTCAGCCCAGGTCATGATCTCATGGGTTGTGGGATTGACCCCTGAGTCAAGTTCCACACTCAGTAGGGAGTAGGCTTGAGGTTGTCTTCCTCTTCTTCTGACCCTCCCCACTGCCCTCTCTCTGTCCCTCTCTCTAAAATAAATAAGTGAATATTTTAAAAAAATACATTGTTTGCAGGCTTCACCACTATCCATCCCCATGATTCTGCCTTGTAGAACTGAAACTCTATACCCATTAAAGAATGACTCCAATATTTTCTCCTTATCTTTTCAGTCTCCATAGTTTTGACTTTTCTGGAATGTCATATACTTAAAAACATATAATATGTAGCCTTTTCAGATTGGTCTTTTACACTTAGTCATATGTATTTAAATTCATCCATGTCTTTTCGTGGCTTAATAACTCATTTTTTTTAGCACTAATATGCCATTGTCCAGATATACTACAATTTGTTTACCCATTCACATAATAAAGGACATCTTGGTTGCTTCCAAGTTTTGACAATTATAAATATAGGTGCTGCTTCTTTTGGTAAATACCAAGGGGCACAATTGCTGGATCATATAGTAAGAATATTTTTAATTTGTAAGAAACTGCTGAGTTGCCTTCCAAAATGACTGTACTATTTTACACACCAGCAATGAATGAAAGTTCCTGTTGCTCCCATCTTCTCCTTCATTTGGTTTTATCAATGTTCTCAATTTTGGCCATTCTAAGAAGTATGAAATGGTATATAACTGATATTTTAAATTGCATTATGCTGATGACATATGATGTGGAACATCTTTACATGTGCTTTTTTGCCATCTGTACATCTTCATCACTGTGGTGTCTATTCAGGTCTTTGGACCATTTTTTAATTAGTCTATTGTTTTCTTACTGTTGAGTTTTAAGATTTTGGTATGTTAGGGATAATTGTCCTTTATCTATGTCTTCTTAAAACATTTTCACCCAGTCAGTAAAAAAAATCACGTTTTGCCTTTTGAAAAGCAGTTTTTAATTTTAATGAAGCGCAGGTTATTAATTAACCTTTTCACTGTCATGCTTTTGGTGTTGTATCTAAAAAGTCAGTATCTGAAGGTCATCTTGGTTTTCTCCTATGTTATCATCTAGGGGTTTTATAGTTTTGTATTTTATATTTAGATCTCTGATCCATTTTGGGTTAAATTTGTGAATTGAGTGGTTTGTGTATTTTTTTTTCATATGGATGTCTAGCTGTTCTACAACATTTGTTGAAAAGACCATATTGGCTTCATTGTATTGCCTTTGTTCCTTTGTCAAAAAGCAGTTGACCATACTTATGTGAGTATATTTCTGGGCTCTTTCTTCTATTGTCTCAAGCATAATCTTCATACATTGTCATCTCTTTGCATTTATTCAATATAACTGCTTATATTTCTACCTTAATTTTTCATGTCAGTTTATATTTACCTTGTTTTTATCTTAAACATTGTGAGTTTGAAAGAACAATTTGTTCTTGCCTTGTCAGGTAGTTTTGTCTATATGAGAATTAGCACTGTTAAATATAATAGATACATCAATCCTAACTTGTTATATATTTAGTTATAATTGAGTGTATAATGTTTCTTTCAGCATATCAATTTTATTTCTCATTTGTACTTGTGCAATTCTTCAGTTCCTCAAAATTACTCTAATAACTTTAGAAAATACAGGGAACTTTTGATTTTTTTCTTTTAATTTAGAATGGCAATTTAATTGATCCCCAGAAATATAAGAAAATTATAATTGTGTGGATATATGGTTTTCAGTTCTCTTGAGTATACTCAGAATATAGACCTAGGGGTAAAATTGCTGAGTCACATTGTAACTAAGGAGCCACCCATTGACTTTTCTGTTTCTCAGGTTCTCCTTGTTTTTTATAACCTTGACAGCTTTGACGAGTACCACTGAGTTATGTTGTAGAATGGCCACCTAAGAACTATTAAAAGTGACTATCAGGTGTGGGTCATAATTTCTTACTTTATATGGATCAAACAATATACAGTGGTTAAAGTATGCTTAAAATCTGTCCCTTGCCAAATAGATCTCTAAAATCATTATTTTAAAGAAGAGACTAAAATTAAAAATGCAAAAGGAATTGTCTCTCAGGAAACAAACACTGTCTTTGCTCTTTTCTATTGCTGTGCTAAAGATAAAAATTATAAAACATTTCTTCTTGCTAAGAGTCATTATCTCTTCTGTAAAATGTCTCTTAGGTAGCTTGGAGAAACAGCATGATTCTTACTAGTTACACTGGGTTTTGTTAATAACTTGATGCAGAAAAAAACATGCTGTGAATAGGCCAAGAAATAAACCCTGGAGGAAATAGGAAACTCCTTTTAATCCTGACTGTGATTTCCAATAGACAAAACTAATTAAATTAAGTCCAGGTTAATTAGGTTTGGTTTGATTACCTTATGTCCTGACATGGTGTTGAGGATGTCTTTGGAACAAACCTATAAACACTTACTGGGCATGCTGGACTTTAAAAGCCAATATTTGATGACTAATAAAAAACATAAAAGAGAAGATTTTTACAATATGATCTGAGAATATTATGGTGTTTAGTGAAATACAAGTCAGAACTTCCTTTCCTCATTCTTTTGTGTAAGGAAAAGAATGCAATTATTTAGTGACTTAAAAATGAGAAATGCACCTTTGAGTCTAGACTAATAAAAATCTCAGTTTTCTGAAGAAAGTTGTATAGCCTATGGGAGAATGAAGAAAAAAATAAGAGCACATAAATGTTTTTCACCTATCCAATGAATAAATACTCTGATATGTTGTTAAAATGATATAGTTGACTAGTAATTTATCCAAAGATGAATCATGTCAAGGTGATAATGAAGAAATTGATGCAATGTTGATGTATACTTATTGCTAGATTTCAGGCAAAATTTAGAGTTTACTTTAAAGATGGAATTGAGGTTCATTATCTCATAATGACTGCAACTTGGGGTTCTATTTGCAATGACTATTACTTCAATGAAGGTGAAATTGCTGACTCCTGTCAGTGATCAGCCTGCCAAGTATGGGAAGCTGTAACCCACTCTCACTGGAAAATGTAGCATTGTGATCTTTTGGTGCTGGTGCTGGTTAGTGTTACAATTAAGTGACCTGCTATTGGGGGTGTCACTAGTGAGGAGAGCACTGCTCACACTGACACAAAGGAAAGTGTCTTTTAAATAAAGTTTTCTAGGTTAGTGTCCTAATTTGAAGAAAAGCTTAATACTTCAAAATATTCATCAAATTTCAGTTTTCCACAAAAATAATGAAGAATGATAATCTGAAAATAAATTTAATTTTAGTTTGTGGTTCTTATTTGAATCTGAGATAATTTGTAGTAATCCATTTAAAATACTATAAGACTATCTTTTAAAAGAATCAGAAAACTATACTTTATGGAGTTACTTTCTTGTTCAGTTTTTCTATGACTCTTCCTCTTGCTGAGTTTCAGTATTAAAAAAATGTTGGCAAGATTATCTAACTCACATTAGACAACCAATTAATGCTAATCATTTTACCTTTGATGTTTCCAATTAAAATAAAGAAAGATGTGGATACCCACTTCTACTTTAATTCTTGAAGACTGGAATTACATACATCTTTGTCAAAACAAAATGTGAAGAATATTTTATTAGGGTTTTGTTTACCTTAGTCTCTCAAAGTTACAGAATTTTGAATACAAATTTAAATTTCTTGTCATTCCTGTTTATGTGTTTCTCAAGAAAAAATTTATTGAGAAGATTGAATACAGCCTATCAAATAAGCTATATGCACTTTATTAGAGACCAATAAAAGAAAGTTCTTAATGTATTACAAATATACTGTTTTTTCTATGGTGGCATTCTGGTATTAACCGCTAGTATTGCTTGTTATCATGAGTGAAGCCCTTAAACAGAAGTCAAGTCTTTAATTCATTTATGGTTCTTGTGAATTATGTCATTTTTTCATTTATCATTTTAATGTTTGTATATTCTATGTGTTTGTGACATTTTTTAATGATTAGGAGCATCACTCTGGAGTCACACTATGTGAATTCAAATCCCTCTTGGTAACCTTAGTTAATTGTCCCATTGGCCAGAGTTTTATCTTCTGGAAGTGGTGATAACAGAATCTATTACATGGGATGGTTTTGAAGGAGAGATGAGATAATACATGTAAATGAGTATGACTCTGCCTAGCACATTGTAGATTAATAAATATATTATTGTTATTCTTGGACAAAGATAAATGTTCATATAAATTTTAAATCAACTGCAGATTAATATGCCTCATTTCAATTACAATCACCATCACTATTTTGATCTTAAGTGAAGTTGCACATATTTGGCCATCTATTGGGATTTTTCTGATGCTTTTTTCACTATTAGATTTGAGTAATGTGTTTGTAGATGAAGTCGTTTTTACCCTGTCAAGCTTATATACTATATATATATACAAGCTTATATGATTTATCACCATTGTGGTTGACTTTGATCATCTGGTTGTAGTAATATTTCCTAGGATTCTCCACTGTAAATTTCTTCTTTTTATTTCCTCTTCTCCACATATTTTGGAGGGAGATTATAGATACAGGCTATGCTTAAGTAGTGGGAACTTATGTTCCTCCAATTATTTATATCTTCAGTCATTTATTTACTTCAGTATGGGCTCATGGATATTAATTTTACACATTGGATAATAATCTAATAATTCTTTATTCATCTTGTTCTTCCTATCTTTGGCTGCTGGGATATAAAATACTTCTCTCACTGTAAACATTTCTTTAAACACTTCCTAAAACCCAGATTTGTTTTCCATCCCTACAGATTTTCCTTTTCTACAACGTCACATAAATGGAAAATGAATGGAGTTTCTTACAAATGGAATCTTTTGTAGGTAGTTTTTAAAATGGACATATAGGTTTTTGAATTTGATATTCAATGATGTTATTGTATATTTCAATAGTTTCACCATTATTACTGAGTGATATTCCACTTACAGTTTACCACAGCATCTTATCCACTGCAAAGTTAAAGGATGTTTAAGTTCTGTCCACTTAGTATATATATATGGACAAAATTGGTATAAACATTTATATATAGGTTTTTTTTTATGAAGATAGACTTCATTTCCTTCTGAATAAATGCCTAAGTGTGGAAATTCTGATATGCATAGAATATGTAGATTTAAATTTATAAGAAACTGATGAGATATTTTCCAAAGTAGCTGCATCACCTAACATTTACACTTGGTACTGTCAGGTTTTTTTCCCCCAACCTTTCTAATAAGTGTATTTTAAAACACATTGCAGTTTTTAAATGAATTTCTCAAATGACTTATCATGTTGAGCAATTTATGAGTATTTAGCATTCATATATATCTACTTTGGTGGTAATCCTGTGTGAACCATTAGACTATTTTTTTTAAAGATTCTATTTATTTGAGAAAGAGAGAGAAAGAGACAGGGAACACAAACAGGGGGAGTGGGAGAGGGAGAAGCAGACTCCCCGCCAAGCAGGGAGCCTGATGCAGGGCTCCATCCCAGGACCCTGGGATCATGACTTGGGCCAAAGGTAACCTCTTAACAACTGAGCCACCCATGCACCCCACCCATTTTAATTGTGTGTTTTACTATTCCATTTTAAGAGTTGTTACATTTTATGGATAAATTTATTCTGTCGTTTATACATTTTAAAAATACTTTTCTCCTCTGTTTTGTATTTTCCATTCCTATCAGTATACTTTGAAGAACAGAAATTCCTGATATTGATGAAGTCCTACTTATTATTCCTATTATTTTTTAAGAACTGTACTTAATAAATTTTAGCCTCAATGAAGATACAGATTTTTTTTTTTGGTAGGTTGCCTTTAAGAATTTTTATAGTTTAAATGTTATGTTTAGATATAGGGTACATTTGTATTTTCTCTTTCTTTTCTTTCTTTCTTTGTTTCTCTTATCCTTCCTCCCTCCCTCCATCTTTCCTTCCTTTCTTCCTTCCTTCCTACTTTCCTTCCATAGTAATATTCAATTGCACACTTTCATTTCTTTGAAAACTCCCCTTTCTTTCTTAAATTGCTTTTGCATTTTCATGAAATATATACTTACCATATATTTATGGGTCTAGTTCTGGATTCTGTTCTTTTCCATTGATCTACACACCCACCTTCTACCCAATACCACATTGGTATTATGATTGCAAATCAGATAGTTTAGGTCCAAATACACTCTTAACATTGTTTTGAGAGTACTCATTCCTTTTCTTTGTATATAAATTTCAGCATATGTTTGTCCAATTCAACAAAATAAATCTGTTGGGATTTTGAAAGGATCAAATTGATTCTATGAATTGTCTTGGAGATAATTGAATTTCTTTTTCAAGATTTATTTGAGAGAAAGCATGAGAGAGAGGTAGAGAGGGAGCTCACAAGCAGATGTGGAGGCAGAGGGAGAGGGAGAAGCAAGCTATTCATTGGGCAGGGAGCCCAATGTGGGGGTTTATCCCAGGACCCTGGGATCATGATCTGAGCTGAAGGCAGATGCTAAAATGACTGAGCCATCAAGGTGCCTCAAGAATTGAATTTTAAATATCAAAACCTGGAATTTGTATGAAACCCCAAAAGACCCCGAATAGCCAATGCAATGGTAAAAAAGAAAAGCAAGGAGAAAGAAAAGAATATTGACAGAGGAGGAGGACCCTAGGCTCATCACATCCCTCAAACAAAACTAGACAACTATCAAATCTTTCTAAATATCCCAGAAATCAATCTGAAAACTTATAGAACTCCACAACTAAAGGGAGAGTAGAGGCCACATCAAAGAAGTTATAACACATGAAGATGTGGTTTAGGGGAGAAACAGATTGTGTGTGCTGCAGAGGAAAAGGAACCATGGTCACTGAGAAGGGATAGAGATAGATAGAGGAAAGCACAGGGGAATCACAAGAAGAACACTTCCCTGAGGCTGTTGGCTGGGAAAATGAGACAGCTGATTTTTGTGTGTTCTTGCAACTAGAGGGTTTAAAGACCAGAGATTTAAAGGTCAGTGGATTTGGCCGGGATAGAGGCCTGAGGGCACTGTACTACTCCTTTAAAGAAGGCAGGCAAGAATGTATTTAGTATAATTCTTTTGCATATTGTTGTCCAGTTTTCCAACACTATCTCCCACCTCCCCCCTTGGGTATGCTTTCCCACTTTATCAAAAGTTAGCCGACATGTAGTTGTGGGTCCATTTCTGGGTTTTCTGTTCTGTTCCATTGAGCTATGTGTCTGCTTTTATGCCAGTACCATACTGTCTTGATGACTCCAGCCTTGTAGTATATTATAGATACCTTGAATTTGGAATTGTGATGCTCTCCACTTTACTTTTCTTTTTCAAGATTGCTTTGATGATTCAGAGTCTTTTGTGGTTCCATACAAACTTTAGGATTGTTTGTTCTAACTCAATGAAAAATGCTGGTGGTATCTTGATAGGGATTGCACTATATATGTAGATTGGTTTGGGTAGTACAGACATTTTAACAATATCTGTTCTTCCAATGACAAGCATGAAATGTTTTTTTTTCATTTTTGTGTGTGTGTCTTCTTCAATTTATTTCATAAGTGTTCTATAGTTTTCAGAATATTGAACTTTTCCCCCTTTGGTTAATTTTACTCTTAAGTATCTTACAATTTTAGTGCAATCATAAATGGAATTGATTCCTTGATTTCTATTTCTGCTGTTATTAGTGAAAAGTGGAAATTCAAGAGATTTTTGTACACTGATTTTGTGTCCTGTAACTGCTGAATTCATGTATCAGTTCTAACAACTTTATGATAAAATATTTAGGGTTTTCAATATAGAGTATCATGTCATCTGCAAAATAGTTTGACAACTTCCTTACTGATTTAGATGTCTTTTATTTCTTTTTCTTATCTGATTGCTGAAGCTAGAACATCCAGTACTATGTTAAATAACAATAGTGAGAGAGGACATCCCCATCTTGTTCCTGATCTTAGAGGAAAAGCTCTCATTTTTTTTCCCATTGAGGATGTGGGTTTTCCATACATTGCCTTTATGATATTGAGGTATGTTCCCTCTATCCTTATGTTGTTGAAGGTTTTTAATCAAGAATGAGTACTGTAGTTAAATGTTTTTCTGCATCTATGGAGAGGATCATATGGTTCTTATCTTTCCTTTTATTAATGTGGTATAATACATTGATTTGCAAATATTGAACTCTTCTTGCAGGCCTCTTTTTTTTAAATATATATATATATTTTTTGGACAGGGAGAGATCACAAGTAGGCAGAGAGGCAGGTGGAGAGTGGGGAGAAGAAGAGGCTGCCCGCTGAGAGAGAGCCTGATGTGGGACTTGATCCCAGGACTCTGAGATCATGGCCCGAGCTGAAGGCAGAGGCTTAGTCAACTGAGACACCCAGGTGCCCCATGCAGGACACTTTCTTAGACCATAAACAAAAATAAATTCAAAATAGAAGAAAGACCTAAATGTGAGACAGAAAACCATCAACATCCTAGAGGAAAGCACAAACAGGAAACTCTTTGACCTAGGCCATAGCAAATTCTTACTAGGTAAGAGAATACCTTTCTCTTACAGAGGTAAGAGAAACAAAAGCAAAAATGAACTATTGAGAGTTTATCAAGATAAAAAACTTCTGCACAATGAATAAAACAACCAACAAAAATAAAAGGGAACCTATGGAATGGGAGAAGATATTTGTAAATGACATATATGATAAAGGGTTAGCATCCAAAATCTATAAGCAACTTAACAAACTTGACACCCCAAAACCAAATAATCCAGGTAAGAAATGGACAGAAGACATGAACAAATGTTTTTCCAAAGAAAACATAGAGATGGTTAACAAACACATGAAAAGATGCTCAATGTCACTCATCATCAAGGAAATATGAATCAAAACTGCAATGAGATATCACCTCATACCTATCAGAATGGCTAAAATGAACAACACAGGAACACAGATGTTGGTGGGGATGTGGAAAAAGGGGAACCCTCTTGCACTCTTGGTGAGAATGAAAGCTGATGCAGCAACTGTGGAAAATAGTATGGAGGTTCTTCAAAAAGTTAAAAACAGAACTACTCCACAGCTCACAAGTTGTACTACTAAGTATTTACCCAAAGGATATAAAAAATACCAATTTTAGGGGGGGGAGGAGTCAAGATGGTGGAGAAGTAACAGGCTGAGACTACTTCAGCTAGCCAGAGATCAGCTAGATAGCTTATCTAAAGATTGCAAACACCTGAAAATCCATCGGCAGATCGAAGAGAAGAAGAACAGCAATTCTGTAAACAGAAAAACAACCGCTTTCTGAAAGGTAGGACCGTCGGAGAAGTGAATCCAAAGTGACGGGAAGATAGACCCCGGGGGGAGGGGCCGGCTCCCGGCAAGCGGCGGAGCAACCGCGCACAAAATCAGGACTTTTAAAAGTCTGTTCCGCTGAGGGACATCACTCCAGAGGCTAAACCGGGGCGAAGCCCACACGGGGTCAGCGTGGCCTCAGGTCCCGCAGGGTCAAAGAAGGATCGGGGGTGTCTGCGTGTCGCAGAGCTTGTGGGTATTGGAACGGGAAAGCCGGCTACAGAGACAGAGCCGACAGTAAGCTCGCAGCTCGGTGTTACCTTGAACCGGTCGCAGGCTCAGTGAGCTCGGAGCGTGGCTGGAGGTCAGGCAGACGGGAGTAACTGGGCGCTGTTCTCTGAGGGTGCACTGAGGAGTGGGGCCCCGGGCTCTCGGCTCCTCCGGGCCGGAGACCAGGAGGCCGCCATTTGTATTCCCGTCCTCCAGAACTCTACGGAAAGCGCTCAGGGAACAAAAGCTCCTGAAAGCAAACCCGAGCGGATTACTCACCCCGGCCCCTGGGTAAAGGCCATGCAATTCCACCTGGGGCAAAGACACTTGAGAATCACTACAACAGGCCCCTACCCCACAAGATCAACAAGAAATCCAGCCGAAACCAAGTTCATCTACCAAGGAGTGCGGTTTCAATACCAAGGAGATCAGCAGAATTCCAGAGGAGGAGAAAGCAAAGCATGGAACTCAAGGCTTTTTCCCTGTGATTTTTTTTAGTCTTGCAGTTAATTTAATTTTTTTCTTTTTAATTTTTTGTTTTTTTGTCTCGCCTTCTGGTAAAAATTTTTTTTAACTTTTACCTTTTTCTTTTTTAACGTTTTTTAACCAATTTATCTAATATATATATTTTTTCTTTTTTATATTTTTCTTATTTGTTTTCTTTTTAAAAATTCTTTTCTTTTCTTTTTTCTTTTTTTTTTTCTTTCTTTCTTCCTTTTTGAACCTCTTTTTATCCCCTTTCTCCCCCCTCACGATTTGGGATCTCTTCTAATTGGGTTAAAGCATATTTTCCTGGGGTTGTTGCCACCCTTTTAGTATTTTCCTTGCTCCTTCAGATACTCTTATCTGGACAAAATGACAAGATGGAAAAATTCACCACAAAAAAAAAGAACAAGAGGCAGTACCAAAGGCTAGGGACATAATCAATACAGATATTGGTAATATGTCAGATCTAGAGTTCAGAATGACAATTCTCATGGTTCTAGCCAGGCTCGAAAAAGGGATGGAAGATATGAGAGAAACCCTCTCGAGAGATATAAAAGCCCTTTCTGGAGAAATAAAAGAACTAAAATCTAACCAAGTTGAAATAAAAAAAGCTATTAATGAGGTGCAATAAAAAATGGAGGCTCTCCCTGCTAGGACGAATGAGGCAGAAGAAAGAATTAGCGATATAGAAGATCAAATGGCAAAGAATAAAGAAGCTGAGCAAAAGAGGGACAAACAGCTACTGGACCATGAGGGGAGAATTTGAGAGATAAGTGACACCATAAGATGAAACAACATTAGAATAATTGGGATTCTAGAAGAAGAAGAAAGAGAGAGGGGAGAAGAAGGTATACTGGAGAGAATTATTGGGGAGAATTTCCCCAATATGGCAAAGGGAACAAGCAGCAAAATTCAGGAGGTTCAGAGAACGCCCCTCAAAATCAACAAGAATAGGCCCACACCCCGTCACCTAATAGTAAAATTTACAAGTCTTAGTGACAAAGAGAAAATCCTGAAAGCAGCCCGGGAAAAGAAGTCTGTAACATACAATGGTAAAAATATTAGATTGGCAGGGACTTATCCACAGAGACCTGGCAGGCCAGAAAGAGCTGGCATGATATTTTCAGAGCACTAAACGAGAAAAATATGCAGCCAATAATACTATATCCAGCTAGGCTACCATTGAAAATAGGAGAGATTAAAAGCTGCCAGGACAAACAAAAACTGTAAAAATTTGCAAACACCAAACCAGCTCTACAGGAAATATTGAAAGTGGTCCTCTAAGCGAAGAGAGAGCCTACAAGTGGTAGATCGGAAAGGAACAGAGACCATATACAGTAACAGTCACCTTACAGGCAATACAATGGCACTAAATTCATATCTCTCAATAGTTACCCTGAATGTGAATGGGCTAAATGCCCCTGTCAAAAGACACAGGGTATCAGAATGGATAAAAAAACAAAACCCATCTATATGTTGCCTCCAAGAAACTCATTTTAAGCCCGAAGACACCTCCAGATTTAAAGTGAGGGGGTGGAAAAGAATTTACCATGCTAATGGACATCAGAAGAAAGCAGGAGTGGCAATCCTTATATCAGATCAATTAGATTTTAAGCCAAAGACTATAATAAGAGATGAGGAAGGACACTATATCATACTCAAAGGGTCTGTCCAACAAGAAGATTTAACAATTTTAAATATCTATGCCCCCAACGTGGGAGCAGCCAACTATATAAACCAATTAATAACAAAATCAAAGAAACACATCAACAATAATACAATAATAGTAGGGGACTTTAACACTCCCCTCACTGAAATGGACAGATCATCCAAGCAAAAGATCAGCAAGGAAATAAAGGCCTTAAACGACACACTGGACCAGATGGACATCACAGATATATTCAGAATATTTCATCCCAAAGCAACAGAATACACATTCTTCTCTAGTGCACATGGAACATTCTCCAGAATAGATCACATCCTCGGTCCTAAATCAGGACTCAACCGGTATCAAAAGATTGGGATCATTCCCTGCATATTTTCAGACCACAATGCTCTAAAGCTAGAACTCAACCACAAAAGGAAGTTTGGAAAGAACCCAAATACATGGAGACTAAACAGTATCCTTCTAAAGAATGAATGGGTCAACCGGGAAATTAAAGAAGAATTGAAAAAAATCATGGAAACAAATGATAATGAAAATACAACGGTTCAAAATCTGTGGGACACAACAAAGGCAGTCCTGAGAGGAAAATATATAGCGGTACAAGCCTTTCTCAAGAAACAAGAAAGGTCTCAGGTACACAACCTAACCCTACACCTAAAGGAGCTGGAGAAAGAACAAGAAAGAAACCCTAAGCCCAGCAGGAGAAGAGAAATCATAAAGATCAGAGCAGAAATCAATGAAATAGAAACCAAAAAAACAATAGAACAAATCAACGAAAGTAGGAGCTGGTTCTTTGAAAGAATTAATAAAATTGATAAACCCCTGGCCCGACTTATCAAAAAGAAAAGAGAAAGGACCCAAATAAATAAAATCATGAATGAAAGAGGAGAGATCACAACTAACACCAAAGAAATACAAACTATTATAAGAACATACTATGAGCAACTCTACGGCAATAAATTTGACAATCTGGAAGAAATGGATGCATTCCTAGAAACATATAAACTACCACAACTGAGCCAGGAAGAAATAGAAAGCCTGAACAGACCCATAACCAGTAAGGAGATTGAAACAGTCATTAAAAATCTCCAAACAAACAAAAGCCCAGGGCCAGACGGCTTCCCGGGGGAATTCTACCAAACATTTAAAGAAGAACTAATTCCTATTCTCCTGAAACTGTTCCAAAAAATAGAAATGGAAGGAAAACTTCCAAACTCATTTTATGAGGCCAGCATCACCTTGATCCCAAAACCAGACAAGGATCTCTTCAAAAAAGAGAGCTATAGACCAATATCGTTGATGAACACAGATGCGAAAATTCTCACCAAAATACTAGCCCATAGGATTCAACAGTACATTAAAAGGATTATTCACCACAACCAAGTGGGATTTATTCCAGGGCTGCAAGGTTGGTTCCACATCCGCAAATCAGTCAATGTGATACAACACATCAATAAAAGAAAGAACAAGAAATATATGATACTCTCAATAGATGCTAAAAAAGCATTTGACAAAGTACAGCATCCCTTCCTGATTAAAACTCTTCAAAGTGTAGGGATAGAGGGCACATACCTCAATATCATCAAAGCCATCTATGAAAAACCGACCACAAATATCATTCTCAATGGAGAAAAACTGAAAGCTTTTCCGCTCAGGTCAGGAACACGGCAGGGATGTCCATTATCACCACTGCTATTCAACATAGCAATCAGCAATCAGACAACAAAAGGAAATTAAGGCATCCAAATCGGCAAAGAAGAAGTCAAATTATCACTCTTCGCAGATGATATGATACTATATGTGGAAAACCCAAAAGACTCCACTCCAAAACTTCTAGAACTTGTACAGGAATTCAGTAAAGTGTCAGGATATAAAATCAATGTACAGAAATCAGTTGCATTTCTCTACACCAACAGCAAGACAGAAGAAAGGGAAATTAAGGAGTCAATCCCATTTACAATTGCACCCAAAACCATAAGATACCTAGGAATAAACCTAACCAAAGAGGCACAGAATCTATACTCAGAAAACTATAAAGTACTCATGAAAGAAATTGAGGAAGACACAAAGAAATGGAAAAATGTTCAAAAATGTTCCATGCTTTTGGATTGGAAGAATAAATATTGTGAAAATGTCTATGCTACCTAAAGCAATCTACACATTTCATGCAATTCCAATCAAAGTACCATCCATCTTTTTCAAAGAAATGGAACAAATAATTCTAAAATTTATATGGAACCAGAAAAGACCTCCAATAGCCAAAGGGATATTGAAAAAGAAAGCCAACGTTGGTGGCATCACAATTCCTGACTTCAAGCTCTATTACAAAGCTGTCATCATCAAGACAGAATGGTACTGGCACAAAAACAGACACATAGATCAATGGAACAGAATAGAGAGCCCAGAAATAGACCCTCAACGCTATGGTCAACTAATCTTTGACAAAGCAGGAAAGAATGTCCAATGGAAAAAAGATAGCCTCTTCAATAAATGCTGCTGGGAAAATTGGACAGCCACATGCAGAAAAATGAAATTGGACCATTTCCTTACACCACACACAAAAATAGACTCAAAATGGATGAAGGACCTCAATGTGCGAAAGGAATCCATCCAAATCCTTGAGGAGAACACAGGCAGCAACCTCTTCAAACTCAGCCACAGCAACTTCTTCCTAGGAACATCGCCAAAGGCAAGGGAAGCAAGGGCAAAATTGAACTATTGGGATTTCATCAAGATCAAAAGCTTTTGCACAGCAAAGGAAACAGTTAACAAAACCAAAAGACAACTGAGAGAATGGGAGAAGATATTTGCAAACGACATATCAGATAAAGGACTAGTGTCCAAAATCTATAAAGAATTTAGCAAACTCAACACCCAAAGAACAAATAATCCAATCAAGAAATGGGCAGAGGAAATGAACAGACATTTCTGCAAAGAAGACATCCGGATGGCCAACAGACACATGAAAAAGTGCTCCATATCACTCGGCATCAGGGAAATACAAATCAAAACCACAATGAGATATCACCTCACACCAGTCAGAATGACAGGTGTCAGGAAATGACAGATGCTGGCGAGGATGCGGAGAAAGGGGAACCCTCCTACACTGTTGGTGGGAATGCAAGCTGGTGCAGCCACTCTGGAAAACAGCATGGAGGTTCCTCAAAATGTTGAAAATAGAACCGCCCTATGACCCAGCAATTACACTATTGGGTATTTACCCTAAATATACAAACATAGTGATCCAAAGGGGCACATGCACCCGAATGTTTATAGCAGCAATGTCCACAGTAGCCAAACTATGGAAAGAACCTAGATGTCCATCAACAGATGAATGGATCAAGAAGATGTGGTATATATACACAATGGAATACTATGCAGCCATCAAAAGAAATGAAATCTTGCCATTTGCGACAACATGGATGGAACTAGAGCGTATCGTGCTTAGCGAAATAAGTCAAGCAGGGAAAGACAACTCTCATATGATCTCCCTGATATGAGGAAGTGGTGATGCAACATGGGGGCTTAAGTGGGTAGGAGAAGAATCAATGAAACAAGATGGGATTGGGAGGGAGACAAACTATAAGTGACTCTTAATGTCACAAAACAAACTGAGGGTTGCTAGGGGGAGGGGGTTTGGCAGAAGGAGGTGGGATTATGGACATTGGGGAGGGTATGTGCTTTGGTGAGTGCTGTGAAGTGTGCAAACCTGGTGATTCACAGACCTGTACCCCTGGTGATAAAAATATGTGTTTATAAAAATTAAAAAATTAAAAAAAATAAAATAAAGAAATAAAAAATAAAAAGAAAAAAAATTGCTAGAACTAATACATGAATTCAGTAAATTGAGGGTACAAAATCAATGTACAGAAATTTGTTGCATTTCTATATGTCAATAATGAAATAGCAGAAAGAGAAGTCAAGGAATCAGTTCCATTTACAGTTACACTAAAACCATAAGATAACTAGGAATAAATACAGCCAAAGAAGTAAAAGACCTGTACTCTCAAAACTATAAGACACTGATCAAAAAATTGAAGGAGACTCAATGAAATGGAAAAACATTCCATGCTCATGGATCAGAAGAATTAATATTGTTAAAATGTCTATGCTGCCCATTGCAATCTACATATTTAATGCAATCCTATCAAAATACCACCAGCATTTTTTACAGAGCTAGAACTAATTTGTGCAGAACCACAAAAGACCCTGAATAGCCAAAGCAATCTTGAAAAAGAAAACCAGAACCAGAAGCATCACAGTTCTGGGCTTCAAGCCCATATTTATAGCAGCATTATCTACAATAGCCAAAACTGTAGTCATCAAGATATTATGGTACTGTTCCCAAAATAGAAACATCATAGATCAAGAGAACAGAATAGAAAACCCAGAAATGAACCCACAACTTTATGGTCAACTGATCTTTGACAGACCAGGAAAGATTATCCAATGGGGGAAAAAACAGTCTCTTCAACAAATGATGTTAGGAAAACAGGACCACAACATGCAAAAAATAAAACTAGATGACTTTCTTACACCATACCCAAAAATAAATTTAAAATGGATGAAATACTTAAATGTGAGCTAGGAAGCCATTAAAATCCTAGATGAGGACAGAGACAGCAATCCCTTTGACATCAGCTATAGAAACTTATGGAATGGCAGAAAATAGTTACAGATGACACCAAAAATATATAAAGAACTTATAAAACTCAACACCCCAAAATGAATAATCCATTTAAAAAATGACATGAATGGACATTTTTCCAAGGAAGGCGCATAGACAGCCAACAGTCACATGAAAAGGTCAGTCATCATCATCAGGAGAATCCAAATCAAAACTACAATGAATGTCAGAATGTCTAAATCAACAACACAAGAAAACAGGTGTTGAGACTGTGGAGAAAGTGGAACTCTTTTGAGATGGAGGTAGGAATGCGTACTGGTGTAGCCTCTCTGTAAACAGTAAGGAAGTTCCTCAAAAAGTGAAAAATAGAACTACCTTAAGACCCGGCATGTGCACTATTTACAAAAAGAATACAAAACTACTAACTCAAAGGGATACATGCACCCCCATATTTATAGCAGCATTATCTACAATAGCCAAATTATGGAAACAGCCCGTGTGTCTACTCACTGATGAATTGATAAAGAAGAATGTTTGTGTGTGTGTATGTGTGTATATATATATATATATATTCATCCATAAAAAAGAATGAAACTTTGCCATTTGCAGTGACATTACTGGAGCTAGCGATTATAAGGCTAAGAAAATTAAGTCAGAGAAAGACAAATACCAAATGATTTCACTCATATGTGGAATTTAAGAAACAAAACAAAGGAGAATAGGAAAAGAGAGAGAGAGGTAAACTAAGAAACAGACTCTCAACTATGGAGAACAAACAATGGTTACCAGAGGGGAAGAGTGTAGGTAGTGGGTGAAATGTGTAATGTGGATTAAGGAGTGCAGTTGTGATGAGCACTGGGTATTGTATGGAGATGTTGAATCACCAAATTGTGTATATGAAACTGATATTACACTGTGTGCTAATGAATGGTACGTAACTGGAATTTAACTGTTAACTAACTGGAATTTAATAAAAACCTAAAAAAAAAAATCAAGTCTCCCTAGTTACAAACTTGGAATATCTATTTATTTAGGTTTTCTTAGTTTTAAAAACTCAGTGTTTTGTAGTTTTCAGCTTATATGACATGTGCTTTTTTCTAGATGCATAAATATTTCGAGTTTTGAGAATACCATCAATATTTCTGTATTTTACATATCAAATTTCAATTGTCCATTGCTAACATATAAAGATATAATAGATACTTTAATATTGATATTCTGTCCTATGGACTTGTAAACCTCACTAATAAGTTCTTGAAGGTTTTTGGTACACATTGGGGAATATGCTAATAGAAAATAACTTTATTTGTGAATAGAGAAAGTTTTATTTCTGAATTTCTAAATTATATGCCTTTTATTTCTTTTTTCTTGTGTTCTTATGGTGGCTAAGACCATAAGTACAAAGCTGAAGAAGAATGGAGAAAGAGAACATTCTTATCTTCTTCCCAGTCTTTGAATGAAAGCAGTCTCTCACAAGTAAGTATAATTTAAGCGATTGTTTGTTTTTTCACTTTTTCTCTTAATAGCTTGCAGATACTTTTTACCACGAATAGCAGTTGGCAGTCTTTCTAGTCTTGTTGCATTTATTGAGATGCTCCATCATGTGTTGCTTTCTTTTTAATAATTATGACCCAAATGAGCAGTACATGTCCTGTTTTCTAATTTAATACCTTCAACATCCATTTGACTTATATTTCCCAGTTCTTTATTATTCTTTATTATTATTATTATTATTAATTTGACAGACAGAGATCACAAGTAAGCAGAGAGACAGGCAGAGAGAGAGGGGGAAGCAGGCTCCCTGATGAGCAGAGAGCCCAATGCGGGGCTTGATCCCAAGACCCTGAGATCATGACCTGAGCCGAAGGCAGAGGCTTTAACCTAGTGAGCCACCCAGGTGCCCCATATTTCCCAGTTCTATTCTAAAATTAACTAACAAAAAATGTAATAATGTTGATGTGTAAGTTTTCTTTTCCCAATTTGAGTCATCCATGGATCTCTGGGGCATGCTGTCATCAGAATCTACATAGAGGTATTGCAGCATGAAGCATATCAAAGCGGTGTTTATGGAACATTGACATACTTCTGCTCAGCAAATGCTTTAGGTGAGGCCATTATCAGATCTCTAATCAAGGCAGATTAAATGTAGAGCCTCCTGCAAGGACATGTGGGTTCCCTTGAGTGTCTCAAGTTAACATGTCACTTGGCAGTGGTTCAGCTTTCGTGTTGTGTCTTATATTCTGCATAAAAAGAAAGACAGCTATATAGTATATACAACAATATTCAGGACCTAATTCTGTGACTGGTTTTCTTCTCCCTTTGCCCTGATCCCCATGGCATAAAGATCAAGAATTACTTTCAGTCAGTGATAAAATATGCATACTTTATGACCATAATTAGGAAGAAATTAAAATTAGACTTTATAATTTTCAATTGCAAATTTGTATAATGCAGGTAAAAATGGCCAACCCACTCTACATTTCTGACATCTCACATGTCCATCACAGCATTATGGCGTAATAGTCCCACAATTCAAACAGAGCTTTGTCCTTGGCTGACACTTCATTCTAGGTATCTGTTTCTCTGCTAGTATCCAGAGCTACCGAAGATCCTATAATTTAATGCTAATTCTCACTGATCAATTAGATCAGATATTAAATTCTGTTTTTTAATAACCATTATTTTATAGCTCAGGTTATTAGTTGCAGACCACCAAATTCTTCCTTTTTAGTGTAAGCAGGATGGTATTTATTAAGTGATGTGATATAGCAAATCTAAGTTGAATGATAAAGTCATACTAAGTAATAGATATTGGAGAGAGGTAGGTTTAAGAATAATGTGTAAGTGGGGATGGCTGGGTGGCTCAATTGGTTAAGCATCCAATTCTTGATTTTAGTTTAGATCATGATCTCAGGGTCATGATCTCAGCCTCATGAGATTGAGCCCCACGTGGGGTTTTGTGCTCAGGAGGGAATCTGCTTGAGATTCTCTCCCTCTCCCTCTGCTCCTGCTCATGTACTCTCTGTCTCTCAAATAAATATATAAATCTTAAAAAAAGAACCATGTTTAAGTAAAAAGATAATCTACATATTTAATGGATACACTAATATTGTGTCTTTATAAGAAGGAATATATCTTTGACATAAAATAAACAGAAACTTATAGAATATTTATTTTATTATTGCATTTATGTTCTAAATGTTTGGTTAGGACTTTTTAATCACAAAGTTAATTATACAACTCTTTCGACAGGTGGCTTGTTTGAATAGCCAAACAGTTTGGAAAACATGCAAAGGATACTTTTTGATAACATGACTACCAAACTGAAATTGCTTAGGGACAATGCAATTCTTACATCAGGGTTTCTAAAGCTTGGTATTTATTTCAAAGTCATTTTTTTCTTGGGTGAAATCACTGAAACTGATACTATTAGATATTATCAAGCAATCCTGCCAGCTTTGACTTTAGTAAGTTTTCATTTTGTTCTCTTACCCTCTAAATCAGTGGGTTATGACCTGGAATCAAACATTCTTAGACCTCTTCTTGTATAGATATGGATCAATAAGCCCGATGTTTCCAAAAAGTATGACAAATGTTTTGTTATTGGTGGTGCTGAGAGAAGGTCTTTAGCTCTCCAAATAAGACATCAAAAATGTCCTGATAAAGTCTATGTATGATACCTCTATGATAAGAGAAGGATTAACACAAACTATTCATCTTTTTAAAAAGATTTATTTACATATTTCAGAGAGGGATAGAAAGCCTGAGCAGGGTAGGGGCAGAGGCAGGGACAGAGGGAGACAAGCAGACTACCTGCAGAGTGGGGAGGCTGACCAGGGCTCAATCCCAGGTTTCTGAGACCATAACTGAGCTGAAATCCAGAGTCAGAGGCTTAACCAACTGAGCTACCCAGGCCCCCCAAAATGTTCATCTTTTTAAGGATCAACTTCTGTGAAGAGCAATAATCACGTTTTTAAAGAATTTGGAAGTGAAATATGAAAGTGGAAGACAAGGTACTGGTGAAGGCACTTAAACTACAAATCTCGTCACCAAATAGCAGAGAAAAGTATAAGAATTAGATTTCTGAAACATGTGACCTTGTCAAAAAGAACTGACAACCACTCTAGTGCTTCTAAATGAATAATTCAAGAAAAATTAATAAGTTGAATAAGTTGGAAAAATGCTGAACATCTGTAAAAGCTCAGTGTTCAGCTGAGGGTTGTCACCTTAACAAGTTCAGATGTTAACGTTGATATGTGCAGTATTGCTCAGTGTTGGTAGAAAGGCTTCATGTCTTGATACATTTAAAAGGCCATTCTTGGGCATCTGGGTGGCTCAGTGTGTTAAAGTCTCTGCCTTTGGCTCAGGTCATGATCCCAGGGTCCTGGGATTGAGCCCTACATTGGGCTCTCTGCTCATCGGGGAGTCTGCCTCCTCCTCTCTCTCTGCCTGCTTCTCGGTCTACTTGTGATCTCTGTATGTTAAATAAATAAATAAAATCTTAAAAAAAATAAATAAAAGGCCATTCTTGGGACACCGGAGTGGAGCTGTCAGTTGAGCTTCCAACTCTTGATTTCAGCTCAGGTCATGATTTCAGGGTCCTGGGACCCCACGTCAGGGTCCTTGCTCAGCAGAGTCTGCTTGAGATTATCTCCCTCTCTCTCTCTGCCCCTCCCCCTGCACACACCCTTTCTCTCTCTAAAATAAATAAATAAATCTTTAAAAAAGAATTAAAAAAAAAAGCCCATTCCAAAACACTACATGAATATAGAAAATGATGTCATTGTACTTGATAAAACTGCTCTTGTACCAGGACTGGCTTAATGAGTTTTGATCAAACAAGTGGGTCCTCCATATAGTAGGATTAATTTTACATGAGAAAGTTGTGAATTTTAGATCAACATAACTATGCCATTTGAGTTTCATGTCACCACAGCAGTCTGTGTCTGATCTACTCAACTGCTAAATGACCACAGTATGTACTTGCTAAAAGGTTTCTCACTCATTTTAGACCAAGTGTCCATTTCCATTGTTTGTACTAAAGAGTTAAGACTAAAAAAATACATTGTTTCTAAATATAATATTATGTACATATAATATAAAGAAATAATACTCTATTTCTTGTAAATCATGCTAAATTAGTATTAAACATCCAGAAAATAACATAGCTTACAAGTAGAAAGAAGTGTGGCATAGAATGAAAGCCATAAAATTAATCTCAGAATATCTTGCATGTGATTCCTATTTTGCCACTTTTTTATTATGTAGTATTTCCCAATCATAATTGTCTTGTTCAAATTATAGCAATAATGACTATAAGTTTATAAGAACCAAATGTAGTAATGGATATGAAAATGCTTTTCAAGTTTTAGTCTGCTTAACATTTTAAATATCTGCTTATTTTCTATGAATGGGCATATTTTTTCCTGCTGTTTCAGGATCTTCTTGCCAAGTCTTCAAAATATTTATGAGACATTCATCTATGAATAATAAACTATATTGTTCACATATTACATATTCAGAATAAAGTTTATCAGTGTGTATTGATTTTCAAATTTTTAAATATTTATCAGCTCACAACTCATCAACTATTTTCAATGCTTAACCTAAAGACATTTTGTGACCTTGCAGTGGGATAAGTTCATCATATCAATATCAGTTTTGATTTTTCAAATGAAAGGGAGAGTTAAAATTCTGCTTGATGGGACGATTAAAATTTTTACTGAATCATG
Organism: Mustela nigripes; assembly: GCF_022355385.1. Classification (NCBI taxonomy): domain Eukaryota; kingdom Metazoa; phylum Chordata; class Mammalia; order Carnivora; family Mustelidae; genus Mustela; species Mustela nigripes. The sequence goes on along the minus strand of NC_081559.1, from coordinate 118,654,433 downwards.
AAACATTTTTAAATCAGTTTTGAATCAAGTTATTATACAACTCAGGAAGTAGTAGAAGCTGATTTGCCAAGTCATTTATTTTCTCCCACTGTTAAAAATTGTACACTCCTGCTATTTGTTTAGGTCACTTTAGAATCAATATACTGAGGGTGTATTAGCAAATGCAATGCTATTAGTAGCAAATTGCAATAGATGCAAGGTGATGACATTATTACCCAGAAAAATCAAAGCCCTTGAAGAAAACGTAGCCAAGGATCATGTTGTTAATTAGCAGCCTGTGGTAGAAAAACTAGTAAGTAATTTATTGAGTTAAATGAAAGAATTAGAAAAATGTTTTAAATAAACAAGTTTTTATCTATTTAAGTGTCTTTTAAAATCAAAACCACATTGTTTGTTGCTATAACTGTAAGACAAAAGTAAAATAAAAAATTTTTGTGTTGATCAAGGCTTCATTATTTTTCAGAAGTGCTTCTCATATTGATTTAAGTCTTTATAGTAAGTATACTCACCATTTGGTGAGTATGGTCTTTGGGTTGCTTGAACTTTCATTTTTATGATACTTGGAAAATAACTAGCACATCACATTATTTGCTCAATATAAGCACATGACTTATGCCTGAGTAAGCTTGATTCTTCTCTGGAATAATTTCAGTTGGAGATTTGAGACTGGCTGTCTTGATTGCCTGGGTTACCAAGTGGAAGAATTCAGGCCTGGGTTGTTGGAACCATCTTTTTCACCACCAAATAGAGAGGAGAAAAAGGAGAAACAGGGAGAGAGAGGAATTGACGTCTACCATCACAGGGAGCCCAATGTCTGAAGTGCTAGTTCCTATACTACTTTCCCTTCAATGAGTTCTCCTGTGGCTTTCCCTGCTATCTGAGCCAATAAACAATACTTTTATTAAAGACAAAACAAACAAACAAACAAACAACCCACAAAACTTATAGTAGTATTTTTAAGAATTTCCAGACATAAGCTTGAAGACACACATGACATTTGAAAGAAAATGTAAGAGATTATAATAGATGTACACTATTAGAACAGAATTGATACTGCCCATTAGATGAATAACGACATCTTTCCAGGCTTCCTCAGTCTGTTTAATAGAATCACAGTAACAGAATGACAATAAATATAACAATATAAGTTTTATCAATGTCTTCATCCATATCCCTGAATAAAGTGGTATTCATGTATTTCCAAAGTGTTTTTAATGGGGTGCTTCGTAGGAGTTTATGAAAAATCTGTTGTCATTTCCCACTGATAATCTTCTGAAAACAGATGTTTCCCACTAGATAGTCTGACAATGACCATCTGTGCCTTACTTACCACCATCACCTTTCCCTGTATTCCTGTTGTTGTTGTTTCAAGTTTTCATTTGAATTCTAGTTAGTTAACATGTAGTGCAATACTGGTTTCAGAAGTAGAATTTAATGATATATCACTTACATAGAACACCCATTGCTCATCACAATCCCTCTATTCCTAAAGTATGGGAAAGCCCAATGGCAACATTTTAAAGAATTCTGTTGAAACTATGAAGAATTCTTTTATGTCACAATTGGTAATTTGATAGACATTTACCTTAGAAGTGCTCTTTGAATCTCAATGTCTTACTGTGTTTTATAAAATTGTTCTTTCTGTCTTTTATTATAATCCCATTACTCAGGGCTGTGGTAAACCTTAGGAAACAAATAACAATGATGGGCCCACTGCTCAGGAGGGCCCTTCCTTCCAAGACTAAGGTTCTTTTACTGAGTCAAGCTTATTGTTTCTTATTCCTTCTTGCTTTAGGGTAACTTCTCTTTGAAGATGCTTTAGGTTCCTCTGAAAATAAGTTTAAAAGGGATGTTTGCCACACAAGCTTGCCAGACATATTTGAATTTCTTTTAGATTTAAGCTGAGTCATCCATTTTGAATGCTTTGGCCAAAGAGTCACAGAAGAAAAAGCATAGTGATAGAATATATAGACATATAAAGATGTTTTAAAACATAGAAATTTCACTTCAAATTTTCTTAAAGGAAATAGAAACTTCCAAAATAATCATCCTGGATTCCTTATCAGACAAAAAAATTCCAGTGTCTGACCAAACAATATGCTTTCCTGCCAAGTTTTCTATAGGAACAAGAACTTTCTTGTGGTATCTGTGTCATTTTCAAGCAAGTTACAACTTCATATGCTTTATATGTTCTTGATCCTAGTATTACTCTTGCAGGAACATTATGAGAAGATTGAGAAAAGTAATGACTATATTTCTATTGAAAATAATGACTATATTTTTGTAGAAAATAATCTAATCTATTTTGATGTTATTTGGGCAAAAGTCACCTCACTTTGTTACTCACCTTGAACTATATAGTGTTGCTTTGCAAAGAAAATTAGATTTGCAGTATAATAAATATTTCTCCTTGTTAAAAGGCAATTCTTAATGTACTATTCAGGTTTATTTTTCAGTTGTTCATTTGCATTATTTAGTGATTAATGCAGTATTATTTCTTCATTTAATACTCTTTTAGGCCATTATAGAATCATATACTGCTAGTTTTGTCTCCAGAACACAGAAACAATCCTTGTCAAGTTTAACGACATATTTTACCTTGAATCTCTAGTCTATTTTTTCTTGAATCTCCATTACCCTGTAATTTTGTACATGTTCTGCTCATTCACATGGCTAATGGATATTGTTATATTGTCAAATAATGAACATACAGTTAGTCTCATTTCAGTGGTTATGGATTTCCATTTGTGAGGTAAATTGCTTTCTAAAATCACCAGTTGGGTCATAGTTAAGTAGTGATGTGAAATCATCACATCACATCACATCACATCTATTCTAATATCAGATTCAAAAAATGCAGTTTTTATGATTTTTTTTTATTTATTCACTATGAATTAAAAAGAAAGACAGTAGTCTTAAGATCACAGTTGGCACTGTTATATTGCTTGTGTCATCTTGGTGAATGACTTTGATTTATGAAATCAGTCCATAAGTGAGAAAGGCTTTCGGTAAGTTTGCCCTCCCCACCCTCCCACCCCCGAATGGAGGCTTCTCATATTCCATGATGCTGAGGCATCTACAGACACAGAAGGCATTTGAAATGACTTGTAACTCTTCAGACAGGTCAAATTAACTGAATCATAAGCAAGATGAACAGGAGGACTGAAAATTGGTTTATCAGACTACACACTAAAACTCAGATTGGGGGTTAACTCCCATTAACTAAGCACTAAGTAGATACCTTAGGAACATTAATTAGCAACTTCTCAGAGTGAAATTGCATACAGTGCAGGAACAAGTAGAAAGCCGCTCTCTTGGCTATCATCATCTCACAATAATTATATCTAGAATATAATTTTCCTTATAAGTCTTGTGATTTAGCTGTGAGGTAACATGTTGATGGAACACAGAAAAAAAATGAAAAATTCTCAAATATTTTTCAGGTATATAGGCCCCTGTAAGCCAAAATTTCTCAGTGATGTACTTTGATTTTTGAGGCACCTAAACCCTAAATCAAAGTTTCTTTTTTCTTTTTTTCTTTCTTTCTTTCTTTCTTTCTTTCTTTCTTTCTTTCTTTTTTTTCTTTTTTATTCTGAACAGGGACACCTGGGTGGCTCAGTCAGTTAAGCATCTGCCTCCAGCTCAGGTCATGATCTCAGGATCCTGGGATTGAGTCCTACAACAAGCTCCTTGTTCAGTGGGAAGCCTGTTTCTCTCTCTCCCTCTGGCCCTCCCTGCCACTTCTGTTCTCCCTCTCTATTAAGTAAATAAAATCTTAAAAAATAAATAATTCTGAACAGCATTTTTATGTAGTTAGAACCAGTCACTTCACAGAGAAAAGCTGGAGGTTCACATAATACTCTAGTAAATTGAGGCCTTAAAAAAAAAAAAAACTGATACTGCTTTGTTCATTTTGTATATTATCCTGTAAGAATTAAAATAGGAGGGGCACCTGGGTGGCTCAGTGGCTTAAAGCCTCTGCCTTCGGCTCAGGTCATGATCTCAGGGTCCTGGGATCGAGCCCCGCATCGGGCTCTCTGCTCAGCGGGGAGCCTGCTTCCCCCTCTCTCTCTGCCTCTCTGCCTGCTTGTGAGCTCTTTCTCTGTGTCAAATAAGTAAATAAAATCTTAAAAAAAAACACAATTTAAAAAAAAAGAATTAAAATAGGAAAGAAAGCAGCTTTATAGGCAGTTGTTAAAATAATATTATATAGTGGCCAGTTAGTAGAAATAGCTAATAGATAATTGTACTCTTTTGAAATGAATTTTTAATTCCTTTCGGTATGAATATAGATCTTTCATGAAATTATTTAAAGAAAAAGTTGTTAAGTTAGCCTTTTGAAAATGATAGATTAGGGATGCCTGGGTGGCTCAGTCAGTTAAGTGTCTGCCTCTGGCTCAGGTCATGCATGATCCCAGGGTCCTGTGATCGAGTTCCCATCAGGCTTCTTGCTCAGTAGGGAGACTGCTTCTCCCTCTGCTTGTTACTTTCCCTGTTTGTGTTCTCTCTGTCTCTCTCTCTCTGACATATAATAACATCTTAAAAAAATAAAATGATAGATTATACTATATTTTCTCTCTTTCCTCAATGTGATAGATGAACCTGTATTTTGTTATGTAAAAATGTACACACACCCACATACACACAGAGGCATATTGCCACATCTCCTCTCTCAGGTATAGATGAATATTTCTTTTACTAGAAGCAAAACTAGATGACCCAATAAACAGACAAAACACATACATGTCTAGAGAAACAGAAAAAAAAAGATTTAAATTTGTTTATGTAATATTTTTTTAAAAAGTAATAAATTTGTCATCATAAGAAAAAGTAGCTTTCCTTATCTTAAGTAGTATTATTTTTATTTTAAATTACATATGGGATTGCTAAAATATTTTCAGTGCCTGAAGATCTTAATCTGATTCTGCTAAGGAGAGAGTTCTGTGACCACATAACAGATTTACTCTTTGAAGTTCTATAAACCCCCTCCCTATAATATCCCTCCTGTTCTCTTTCCTCTTTTGGTAGGTAGACCCTCAGGAGGTCCACCTGATTCTATACCCTAGTGCTTATGCTCTGTATAATCCCTTCTGTTGAATATGGGTGGACCTGTAACTTGTTTCTAGATATTAGAATAAGGCCAAGGTTAAAAGATTTTGCAGATCTAATTAAGGGCCCAAATCAATTGATGTTACTCAAAAGGGAGATCATCTTCAGTGGCCTGACCTAGTAAAAAAAAAAAAAAAAAAAAAAAAAGGCCCTTGAAAGAATGGCAGAGAACTCCATGAGCTGAAAAATTCTCCTTGCTGACTCAATGAAGTGGTTTCTAGGAATGGTCGGTGACCTCCAACTTACAGTCAGCAGAAAACATAAGTCTTCAGTCACACAGCCACAATGAAATAAATTCTGCCAAAGAAACAAATGAATTCTTCAGTTCACTTCCAGATGAGAATATAGCCCAGAAACATGTTGACTGCAGACTCATGAGACTGCAAGCAGAGGATCCAGCAAAGTCATTCCTGGACTCATAACTCATGGAAAGTGCAAGATAATAAATGTGTTTGGTTTTAATAAACTGAATTTGTGGTGACTTATTGCAGAGCAATAGAAAACTAATACATTTTCCTTCTTGTTCCTAGTCTTCAAGATAATCTGTTGTTTCTTTTCCATCTAATTAAAACTTGCCAGAATTATGAGTCTTAGGAATTTAGCCATTTCTCTCTAGCAGCTCCTAAAGGGAAGGTTCTCATGTGTGTTGAACGAGAATGAATCTCTTCCTCTATGAATACTCCTTGATTCATTTTAGCAAACTTAATCACTTTCTTTTTTTTGCCACCGCCAACACAACCACTGAAAATCGACAGCCTTCTCTTTGCTTATACTGAATTACTGATTTTCCTCTTATTTTGCCAATCCAATTAATAAATTACACAATTTTCTTTGGCAATGTAATAGATTTTATTTAGCTGAAACATGGAAAATTTTAAGAATACACTAATTGTTCATTCCTCAAGAACAAAGATGTCATTCTTCAGATAACATAAAAATACTCTCATTAAATGAAAAGGTAATTCTCTGCAATCATTGATCAACAATTTTAGTAGATTTTCTTTCTTCTTGTGAGTTATTTTCCTGTGTAAGTATATGCCTTAAAATATAGATCTTCTTCAATTTACAATGTGGTTGTGTCCCAAAAAAACCATCACAAGTTGAAAATATACATATAAAGTGTTTTTGATACATCCAACCTATAGAATATCATAGCTTAGCCTAGCCTACCTTAAACATGATCAGAACACTTATATTAGTCTACGGTTGGCAAAATCACCTAATATAAAGACTATTTCATAATAAAAATGTTTAATTTCTTATGCAACTTATTGAATACTATACTGCAAGTGAAAGCTAGAATGTCTGTATAGGTGTAGATGGTTGTCAGTGCATTGGTTGTTGGTCCTCCTGATCATGCATCTGACTGGGAGTTGTGGCCACTGCCACCCTGCATTAGGAAAGAAGATCATACTACATATCACTAACCCAGGAAAAGATCAAAATTCAAAGCATAGTTTCTACTAAACGTATTACCTCTTTTGAGTCATTAGTCAAAAAATCATAAATTGAACCATTGTAAGTCAGAGACTGTCTGTGTATGTTTTCAATACTGATTTGTTATTGTTGCTTTTCATTAATTTTACAAGGAAAATTAAACCTTGTCTTCTAGTATTCTTCAAATCATGTGCACGCAGAATAGATGAAATCATCATGAACTTTCATGACATCTATAGAAGATCACTGTGAAAAGGGATAAAATCAATATTAAAACAAGAAAAAGAAACAAGACTGAAAGAGACAATCTGATCTTGTATCATCATAAGTAAAATATTTCTTTAATTATTGTCAATCTAAGGTTGTACTTGGGGAAACTTGCTTAAACAACTCCACTGAGTGCCAACTATTATCTGCAGGTTCCAGTCCAGTAAGGTTTTTTTCTTCTCCTTTTTAATTGATCTTATTTACAATTCAAAGCCATTTCATACTGTCCAGTTTTCTGCTTGTCTGCTGATATTCTCTGGAGTTTTCTTATTTAGTGAAAGGAAAAAAGAAAAAAAAAGTCATCTGTTTTACATTGGAATTATCTATTTGTATTGATGTTTCCTTTTGATTATAAATTATTCATGGTACATTGTTAGTTATGCTCTGTAATTTCCACTTAAAACTCAATCTTGTATAAGGAGATAGATTTTCAGGCTCATTTACTTTGACAGAATATGTAATGCACAATGAAACAGATTCATTTGTCCAAGCTATTCCATGATATTGAAGTTAAGCAATATAAACCCGATCAGAACAACATCACATTCTTCTGGTTGTTTCTTGTTTAAGTGTAGTAAATATTGAAAGACAAGAGGAAGAAAGGGAGTGAAAACTATCATTTATTGAAAGCAAAGTACATGCCAGTCTTTATTAGCTATTATCTCATTTAAATCTAATAATAAACCAGTAAAATAAATAAATTTAGCCCTTTCTGAGGTTAGAGAAACTGAAACTCAGAAATATAAAAGAAATACATTGAACAAATATGTGTGAGCATCTTCTCTAGGTCAGATGTGGTAGACACTGCCCATTTCAAAGTCATAGAACACCTGGGCAACCAACTGGAAGTTTGATTCTAAAGTCTAATTATAGAAGTCTATGTCCTTTCGACTATGATGAACTCACAAATTAAAACATGGTTTTTGAAGCAGGTGAGGTTTGTTTTAAATTTCTGCTCTATCATTTACAAGATGTGGAACCTTGGTCACATAGCTTGATCTTTCTAATTTTTAATTTCCCCATTTAATTCCTGAAGTTGTTGGTGGATTTCTTTTTCTCCTTCATTGTGGCGCTAGAGAGAATGTTGAGAGAGTACAGCGTCCATGTCTGGGTCCAGCAGACGAAACTCACTGTTATGCTCATTGCCTGACAACTTAGAACATGCTCACAGTTGTAATGCCCCAAATGCTTATTGAATAATTAAATGAATGCAATGTTACTAACAGTAAATTCACTTTAAATCATGATTTTATTCTGACTAATATCATTTCCTATGAATTTATAATAAAACTTCCTTAGAGAAATGATATTTGATTTCCCCCTCCATAGAAATAACCACTGAAGTCTCACTACACTATTTTGCAGGTATATTTAAATGTTAAAATACAGTGACAATTTCGTGAAGTCTTGAAAGGATAGCATATTTGGGAACAATTTTTCAATAAAAACGTATGTTAGTAGTAACAGATAATTCAAGAAATACAATCACTTTCATGTTTTCTGTTATCCCCTTATCTTACTAAGTGTGCCAAAAAGGGAGATAGAGAGCTAGAATTCCAAGTGAGGGAAATCAGTGTGACTCTATTTCATAGTGATTCTGTGCCAGGGACTGCTGCCTCCTGGCCTCCTTACCATACAAGTTCAGGATTTGGGTCAGCTGATTAATGATAATATTTAAGTTCTGTTTTAATGTCCCCAGTGGCTTTGCCCCACAAAGGCAAATAAAAGCCTTTCTATCAATCATATTTTCTCCTGAATCTCTTTAATCATCAGTTATTATTAGTACTTACATCTCAATATGCGCTTGCTGACTTCTCATTTGTAAATTAGACTTTTCAGATTAAGTAATTATAATTGATTAGTGAAATATCTATTTACATTTGTCATCCTCTGGTTTTAAATGATTTTTCACTTGTTGAATTCTTGTCATTCTGATTGGAACTGTATTAGACTAACTTAATTCATTTTTGGTCTTGATACTTGCAAATATAAACCCACCTTAACTATCCACTGTTAATGATATTTAAGTGAAATTTATTACTCTCTAGAATATTCCTTTTATTCTTTCTTTTGTTTCATAACATTAACATGTCTTTCTGTGTTGATAAGGATCACTCACATCTTCACAACACAAAACTCTAGCTATATAATGTGTATGAAACCAAACATGAAACCTTTATAGTAATTCATAGCAGATTAACATGTGACTGTTAGTCTATTATATACATACAAGTCTGACATGCTAATTATCATCTTCAAGTTCTGTGAAAATGATAAAGGTCAAAGTAGGTTCAATAAAAATTGTTATCAATGCATTAATTCAGTAATTCCCGTATTTCTGTTTTGATTTGTTTTGTTTTTACTTCTGCCTAAAGATTGTGTACCTCCTATGTAGCATTTTTTGAAATGTTTGAAATTAATTATTAATCTGTGATGCTCTAGTAAGATGTACAATAAGATTTGAAAAGTATTTTAAAACTTAAAAAGTCCGTTATTCAGACTCAGAAAGATGGAAAAGCCAGATTAAATTTTATCCTAGTATATTGTTTTAGACTCCTGTAAACTGACATGATGATGCCCATCTGACCAAGAATCTTTGAGAACTTGTGTCTACAACTCAGGTGGCTGACAGAAGACAAAAAGATTGTCTTGCCTGAAGCACACACAGAAGTCTCCCATATAGATTAAGAGGTATTGGATCCCCTCTTAGAACCCTCAGTACCCTCTGCTCCTATTTAAGAAATAAAACATTAAAAACAAAACACTGAAGAATTAGGTGATTATTTGGCACCAATCCAATCATAACATAAGTACAAATGCACTTCCTGCATGGCAGTGCTCAAGAAAGAAGTGATTGTCGAAATGATCCAGCATGGGCACACACATGTGAGTGCATGCACCTGTGCCCACACAGGTATAGACATCCATGCAAAAACACACACATTAGATTAGTAATGAGAAAAGCAAAACAGTTCCTGTCAAATTCCTGGATCACTAAGATATATATTTAAAGGATCCATTTTGAGAAACTCTAATGAGTGTAAATAAAATGTAATCAAATAATCACAAAATTGAAGATCATATCACAGCATTATTCAATTATTTAACAAAATTATGTTAGAAATGGCACTTTGATGATAAGATAGCTTTGGCATTGACAGGCTTGGAGGAAATGATCAGCAAGCCTCTATCCACCATTTCTGTTTAGCTCCAACTCTTTGGTCTGGAAATTCTTTCCAAGAATTTTGAAATCTAATGAGGAAGTAGATTCAATAAGTATTTTGTTCACAACTTTCCCTTACATAATAAACATTTCACTCTCTGTTTGCCCTTAGTATTTATTTAATGTGAAAAATCATTTTTCTTTTTATCACGTATACATTCATTTTGCATAAAAATGACTGACCAATACAGGGATATGTTTTGCCTGTGTGAAACAAATTGATTTCATATTTTGTTTTGTCAGTTTAGTATTTAGTTAACAATTGTGTTTACTTGTTTGTTTATTTGTTTGTTTTCAATTTACCACCTGGTTGAACAAAGATATTGTGTTAGTCAACCCAGGCTGCCATGACAGAATACCACAGAACTGGGTGGCTTGAACAACGAAAATTTATTTCTTTGCATCTGGAAGTTGAAAGTCCAAGATCAAGGTGTCAGCAGGGTTAGTTTCTGGTGAGAGCTTATTTTCTTGGCTTGTAGATGGCCATTCTTCTCACTGTACTCTCACATGGTTTTTCCTCTTTGCATGGCTGGGAAAATATCATTTGGTAGCTATTCCTCTTCTTATAAGGACACAGGACCTATTGGATTAGGGCCTCACCCTTATAACCTTATTTAATTTTAATTATCTCCCTAAAGGCCCTGTCTCCAAATATAGTCACATCAGATGTTAGGGCCTTAACATATGAATCTAAAGAAAGAGGTATGGAGAAGTACCATTCAGTCTGTAACAGATACTTGTCACATATTGTTTATAATATATAAAATAATAAATTATTACCTTTGGGTAATGCAGTAAATGAGTCTGATTCCCTGGAAGCTGACTCTGAGATGTAGATCCATATGCAGGAAATTTACTGGGCAGAATTATCTGAAAGGGACTAGAAGAAGAAAAGGGCTTGGCAAAAGACCCAGACTGCAATGCAACAGGTCTTGCTATCTGGGACACGGCACAATTAACCCAAGCAAAATAGACTTTAGTGTTATCATCTCATGGGAAAACTGTCTGATGAGTATAGAACAAGCCCCAATAGGAAAATTATAACATTTACTCCAGAGGTATTAAAGCAAGTTTATGCTATCTGCAGTAAAGAATTATAAACTAAAAAAACCAAACAAAGCAGTTTTTGGAATACTACTGCATCTCACAGATATAAAGTGCTTGACCATGGGGAATTAAATGAGCTTATAGTCAAAACTTCCCATTATGAATTGAGTTATATGGGATAAAACAAACCATAAGATCATGTGAACTTAAGAACAATCCATATGGGGGGGAAGAGTCAAGATGGCGGAGAAGTAGCAGGTTGAGACTACTTCAGCTAGCAGGAGATCAGCTAGATAGCTTATCTAAAGATTGCAAACATCTGCAAATCCATCGGCAGATCAAAGAGAAGAAGAACAGCAATTCTGGAAACAGAAAAACAACCACTTTCTGAAAGGTAGGACTGGCGGAGAAGTGAATCCAAAGTGAAGGGAAGATAGACCCCGGGGGGAGCGTCCGGCTCCCCGATAAAGGGGCGGAGCAACAGAGCACAAAATAAGGACTTTTAAAAATCTGTTCCGCTGAGGGACATCGCTCCAGAGGCTAAACCAGGGCGAAGCCCACGCGGGTCAGCATGGGTTCAGGTCCCGCAGGGTCACAAAAGGAACGGGGGTGTCTGAGTGTTGCAGAGCTTGTGGGAACTAGAATGGGAAAGCCAGCTACAGAGACAGAGCTGACAGTAAGGTCACAGCTCGGGGTTACCTTAAACCAGCCACAGTCTCGGTAAGCTCGGAGCGCGGCAGGAGGTCAGGCAAAGAGGAGTTACTGGACACTGTTCTCTGAGGGCGCACTGAGGAGAGGGGCCCGGGATTCTCGGCTTCTCCGTACCGGAGACCAGGAGGCTGCCATTTGTATTCCCATCCTCCGGAAATCTACGGAAAGCACTCAGGGAACAAAAGCACCTGAAAGCAAACCTGAGCAGATTACTCATCCCGGCCCAAGGTAAGGGTGGTGCAATTCCGCCTGGGGCAAAGACACTAGAGAATCACTACACCAGGCCACTCCCCCAGAAGATCAACAAGAAATCCAGCCGAGACCAAGTTCACCTACCAAGGAGTGTGGTTTCAATACCAAGGAGAGCAGCAGAATTCCAGAGGAGGATAACGCAAAGCAAAGAACTCATGGCTTTTTCCCTGTGATTTTTTAGTCTTGAAGTTAATTTAATTTTTTTCTTTTTCATTGCTTTTTCTCTTCTTCTGCTAAATTTTTTTTAACTTTTACCCTTGTATTTTTAATGCTTATTAACTAGTTTATCTAATATATATATATATTTTTCTTTTTTATATTTTCTTTATTCATTTTCTTTTTTAAATTCTTTTCTTTTCTTTTTTTTTTTCTTTATTTCGTTTTGAACCTCTTTTTATCCCCTTTCTCCCCCCTTACTATTTGGGATCTCTTCTGATTTGGGTAAAGCATATTTTCCTGGGGTTGTTGCCACCCTTTTAGTATTTTACTTGCTCCTTCATATACTTTTATCTGGACAAAATGACAAGGTGGAAAAATTCACCACAAAAAAAAAGAAAAGAACAAGAGGCAGTACCAAGGCTAGGGACCTAATCAATACAGACATTGGTAATGTGTCAGATCTAGAGTTTGGAATGACAATTCTCAAGGTTTTAGCCAGGCTCAAAAAAGACATGGAAGATATTAGAGAAACCCTCTTGGGAGATATAAAGGCCCTTTCTGGAGAAATAAAAGAACTAAAACCTAACCAAGTGAAAATAAAAAAAGCTATTAGAGAAGTGCAATAAAAAATGGAGGCTCTCACTGCTAGGATAAATGAGGCAGAAGAAAGAATTACTGATATAGAAGACCAAATGACAGAGAATAAAGAAGCTGAGCAAAAGAGGGACAAACAGCTACTGGACCACGAGGGGAGAATTCGAGAGATAAGTGACACCATAAGACGAAACAACATTAGAATAATTGGGATTCCAGAAGAAGAAGAAAGAGAGAGGGGATCAGAAGGTATACTGGAGAGAATTATTGGGGAGAATTTCCCCAATATGGCAAAGGGAACGAGCATCAAAATTCAGGAGGTTCAGAGAACATCCCTCAAAATCAATAAGAATAGGCCCACACCCCGTCACCTAATAGTAAAATTCACAAGTCTTAGCGACAAAGAGAAAATCCTGAAAGCAGCCCAGGAAAAGAAGTCTGTAACATACAATGGTAAAAATATTAGATTGGCAGCAGAACAGAAAGAGCTGGCATGATATTTTCAGAGCACTAAATGAGAAAAACATGCAGCCAAGAATACTATATCCAGCTAGGCTATCATTGAAAATAGAAGGAGAGATTAAAAGCTTCCAGGACAAACAAAAACTGAAAAAATTTGCAAACACCAAACCAGCTCTACAGGAAATATTGAAAGGGGTCCTCTAAGCAAAGGGAGAGCCTACAGGTGGTATATCAGAAAGGAACAGAGACCATATACAGTAACAGTCACCTTACAGGCAATACAATGGCACTAAATTCATATCTCTCAATAGTTACCCTGAATGTTAATGGGCTAAATGCCCCTGTCAAAAGACACAGGGTATCAGAATGGATAAAAACACAAAACCCATCTATATGTTGCCTCCAAGAAACTCATTTTAAGCCCGAAGACACCTCCAGATTTAAAGTGAGGGAGTGGAAAAGAATTTACCATGTTAATGGACATCAGAAGAAAGCAGGAGTGGCAATCCTTATATCAGATCAATTAGATTTTAAGTCAAAGACTATAATAAGAGATCAGGAAGGACAAAATATCATACTCAAAGGGTCTGTCCAACAAGAAGATCTAAAAATTTTAAATATCTATGCCCCCAACGTGGGAGCAGCCAACTATATAAACCAATTAATAACAAAATCAAAGAAACACATCAACAACAATACAATAATAGTAGGGGACTTTAACACTCCCCTCACTGAAATGGACAGATCATCCAAGCAAAAGATCAGCAAGGAAATAAAGGCCTTAAATGACACACTGGACCAGATGGACATCACAGATATATTCAGAACATTTCATCCCAAAGCAACAGAATACACATTATTTCTAGTGCACCTGGAACATTCTCCAGAATAGATCACATCCTCGGTCCTAAATCAGGACTCAACCGGTATCGAAAGATTGGGATCATTCCCTGCATATTTTCAGACAATGCTCTAAAGCTAGAACTCAACCACAAAAGGAAGTTTGGAAAGAACCCCAACACATGGAGACTAAACAGCATCCTTCTAAAGAATGAATGGGTCAACCGGGAAATTAAAGAAGAATTGAAAAAATCATGGAAACAAGTGATAATGAAAATACAACGGTTCAAAATCTGTGGGGCACAACAAAGGCAGGCCTGAGAGGAAAATATATAGTGGTACAAGCCTTTCTCAAGAAACAAGAAAGGCGGGCGCCTGGGTGGCTCAGTGGGTTAAGCCACTGCCTTCGGCTCAGGTCATGATCTCAGGGTCCTGGGATCGAGTCCCGCATCGGGCTCTCTGCTCAGCAGGGAGCCTGCTTCCTCCTCTCTCTCTCTCTGCCTGCCTCTCTGCCTACTTGTGATGTCTCTCTGTCAAATAAATAAATAAAACCTTTAAAAAAAAAAAAAAAAAAAAAAGAAACAAGAAAGGCCTCGGGTAAAAAAACTAACCCTACACGTAAAGGAGCTGGAGAAAGAACAAGAAAGAAACCCTAAGCCAAGCAGAAGAAGAGAAATCATCAAGATCAGAGCAGAAATCAATGAAATAGAAACCAAAAAAACAATAGATCAAATCAACGAAAGTAGGAGCTGGTTCTTTGAAAGAATTAATAAAATCAACAAAATCAACGAAACTAGGAGCTGGTTCTTTGAAAGAATTAATAAAATTGATAACCCCCTGGACAGACTTATCTAAAAGAAAAGAGAAAGGACCCAAATAAATAAAATCATGAATGAAAGAGGAGGGATCACAACTAACACCAAAGAAATACAAACTACTATAAAACATACTATGAGTAAATCTACACCAACAAATTTGATAAAATGGAAGAAATGGATGCATTCCTAGAAACATATAACCAGGAAGAAATAGAAAACCTTCCTGAACCAGGAAGAAATAGAAAACCCGAACAGAACCATAATCTGTAAGAAGATTGAAACAGTCATTAAAAATCTCCAAACAAACAAGGCCCAGGGCCAGACGGCTTCCCGGGGGAATTCTACCAAACATTTAAAGAAGAAATAATTCCTATTCTCCTGAAACTGTTCCAAAAAATAGAAATGGAAGGATAACTTCCAAACTCATTTTATGAGGCCAGCATCACCTTGATCCCAAAACCAGACAAGGATCCCACCAAAAAAGAGAGCTATAGACCGATATCCTTGATGAACACAGATGCGAAAATACTCAACAAAATACTAGCCAATAGGATTCAACAGTACATTAAAAGGATTATTCACCACGACCAAGTTGGATTTATTCCAGGGTTGCAAGGTTGGTTCAACATCCACAAATCAGTCAATGTGATACAACACATCAATAAAAGAAAGAACAATAACCATATGATACTCTCAATAGATGCTGAAAAAGCATTTGACAAAGTACAGCATCCCTTCCTGATCAAAACTCTTCAAAGTGTAGGGATAGAAGGCACATATCTCAATATCATCAAAGCCATCTCTGGAAACCGACCACAAATATCATTTTCAATAAAGAAAAACTGAAAGCCTTTCCACTCAGGTCAGGAACACGGCAAGGATGTCTATTATCACCACTGTTATTCAACATAGTACTAGAAGTCCTAGCCTCAGCAATCAGACAACAAAAGGAAATTAAAGGCATCCAAATCGGCAAAGAAGAAGTCAATTTATCACTCTTCACAGATGATATGATACTATATGTGGAAAACCCAAAAGACTCCACTCCAAAATTGCTAGAACTTATACAGGAATTCAGTAAAGTGTCAGGATATAAAATCAATGCACAGAAATAAGTTGCATTTCTCTACACCAACAACAAGACAGAGAAAGAGAAATTAAGGAGTCAATCTCATTTACAATTGCACCGCAATGCATAAGATACCTAGAAATAAACCTAACCAAAGGGGCACAGAATCTATACTCAGAAAACTATAAAGTAATCATGAAAGAAATTGAGGAACACAAAAAGAAATGGAAAAATGTTCCAGGGTCCTGGATTGGAAGAATAAATATTGTGAAAATATCTATGCTACCTAAAGCAATCTACACATTTAATGCAATTCCTATCAAAGTACCATCCATCTTTTTCAAAGAAATGGAACAAATAATTCTAAAATTTATATGGAACCAGAAAAGACCTCGAATAGCCAAGGGATATTGAAAAAGAAAGCCAAAGTTGGTTTCATCACAATTCTGGACTTCAGGCTCTATTACAAAGCTGTCATCATCAAGACAGAATGGTACTGGCACAAAAACAGACACATAGAATGGAATGGAACAATGGAACAGAATAGAGAGCCCAGAAATAGACCCTCAACTCTAAGGTCAACTAATCTTCGACAAAGCAGGAAAGAATGTGCAATGGAAAAAAGACAGCCTCTTCAATAAATGGTGTTGGAAAATTGGACAGCCATGTGCAGAAAAATGAAATTGGACCATTTACTTACACCACACACAAAAATAGACTCAAAATGGATGAAGGACCTCAATGTGCGAAAGGAATCCATCAAAATCCTTGAGGAGAACACAGGCAGCAACCTCTTCGACCTCAGCCACAGGAACATCTTCCTAGGAACATTGCCACAGGCAAGGGAAGCAAGGGCAAAAATGAACTATTGGGATTTCATCAAGATCAAAAGCTTTTGCACAGCAAAGGAGACAGTTAACAAAACCAAAAGACAACTGACAGAATGGGAGAAGGTATTTGCAAATGACATATCAGATAAAGGACTAGTGTCCAAAATCTATAAAGAACTTAGCAAACTCAACACCCAAAGAACAAATAATCCAATCAAGAAATGGGCAGAGGACATGAACATACATTTCTGCAAAGAAGACATCCAGATGGCCAACAGACACATGAAAAAGTGCTCCATATCACTCGGCATCAGGGAAATACAAATCAAAACCACAATGAGATATCACCTCACACCAGTCAGAATGGCTAAAATCAACAAGTCAGGAAATGACATATGCTAGCGAGGCTGTGAAGAAAGGGGAACCCTCCTACTCTGTTGGTGGGAATGCAAGCTGGTGCAACCTCTCTGGAAAACAGCATGGAGGTTCCTCAAAATGTTGAAAATAGAACTGCCCTATGACCCAGCAATTGCACTACTGGTATTTACCCTAAAGATACAAACATAGTGATCTGAAGGGGCACGTGCACCCAAATGTTTATAGCAGCAATGTCCACAATAGCCAAACTATGGAAAGAACCTAGATGTCCATCAACAGATGAATGGATCAAGAAGATGTGGTATATATACACAATGGAATACTATGCAGCCATCAAAAGAAATGAAATCTTGCCATTTGTGATTTCATGAATGGAACTAGAGCGTATCATGCTTAGTGAAATAGGTCAAGTGGAGAAAGACAACTCTCATATGATATTCCTGATATGAGGAAGTGGTGATGCAACATGGGGGCTTAAGAGGGTAGAGAAGAATCAATGAAACAACATGGGATTTGGAGGGAGACAAACCATAAGTGACTCTTAATGTCACAAAACAAACTGAGGGTTGTTGGGGGGAGGGGCTTCAGAGAAGGGGGGCGGGTTTATGGACATTGGGGATGGGTGTGCTTTGGTGAGTGCTGTGGGGCGTGTGGACCTGGCGCTTCATGGACTTGTACCCTTATGGATAAAAATATATGTTTATAAAATTAAAAAATTAAAAAAAATAAAAAATAATAAAATAAAAAAAACAAAAGAACAATCCATATGAAGATGGAAGAGGCATCTGCCAGATAAGAAAAAAAATAAAACCAGAGCCAGAGGAAGACACATTAGCAACAGATCCAGGCTCAATGTCCCTTACTGTTGCACCAAGGGTCTGCTTCATGGAATGGGGTTACTAAGGACCATTGTTAGAAAAGAGCTTGGTTCACAGATTCTTGGTGGAGATGAACTGAAAATGAAAGACAACACGTTTGAGCTTCACTCAAAGATGTTAATGGAACGCAGTGGAAATTAGCAATTTGCCAGAGGACATTATTGTATGCCACAGCTTTTCACACACAATAAACAAGAAGTGGTGTGAAGTAGGAACACAAACATGAACATGTTTTGGCTTTCTAGGCAAGAAAATTGGAAGACTGAAGACAAGGAGGAATGGGAATGAACAATATAGAAAAATTTCTTAGAATAGGCACAGAGTACGATGGGATATATGCTGTTACTGGGGTTATTTCCTAGAGGGTATCTGTTATAAGAAATGTATTTGTTAATGAGGTAGAAAATCAGGGGGAAAAATAAAAATATAAATAAACAAACAAACAAACAAATAAATAAATAAAAGCACTTGACCTGTGGATGTGAGTCAGCTTTGGATCCCTGTTTCTCTCTATATTATGTAACTGATTTATATATACATTGGTACTGTCATAAAGGAGGCCATGCATGCATTTAACAACATGGTTTTTCTCTCACCAAAACAGATCTGGCCATAACTCCCTGGAGAGGTTTGCACACAATCGATGTAGCACAATTCCCTGTGGGTAGGTAACCTTCTGGGAGTGTTTCCATACATTAGACAACTTTCATTCCATATATGACAGTGATTTTCTTATGTGGAAGGACAAGATTTTTAGGTCTATTTATTTCTTTGCCGGTAACACTTCTGTCAGCACTGCTATCTGGATGCATTAAGAATCTACATTCAGAATGTTTAATTTTTTTATGTTTAATTTATTACTTTTTAATTTTAATTTTAATTTAAAATTTTTAATTTTAATATTTAATTCCAAGATGGTATGACACAAAACGTTGCTCCTGAATAAGAATTTTTTTTTACAGGGAAGGAGTGTATGATGGTCCCTGTCTTTATATTTATTAATCTTACTGCAAAATCACATCACTGGTAAGTCACTGACCTAATAAATCTCAGACTCAAACTATGAATGGTTCAGTCATGGCACCACCTGAGGGATGGCATGTGACAATTGGTCCTCCAGGAAGCAGACTCTGAAAGAGTGTTTAACATCTATGTTTCTCAGTGAGGCTCCTTAGGATTGACCCTTATATAAAAGAAGGGAGAAAGTGTAATTTGGTGAAAAAATGCAACCTGTGATTCAGATTTCATGGTTTCATCAATCCCATAAGGAATTCTAGAGCTGAAAATGACTGGGTTATGTTGGGCCAAACAGCCAGAACTTCAAAATCCATTTCAATGAGTTGCTCAACATGGCTTATAAAGGGAAAGAAAATGACATTAAAGTAGCTCTCCAGAGCTAGAATAATCCCTGAAGTCACTGACTGGTGAAGATTCTAGTTTGATACACTTCCAACACTAAGACAAGTACATGAAAATGGAAAGTACATGAAAGTACATGAAAATGGAAGCTGAGATGCTCTTTAGGTCATTTTGGGCACATTATGCCACTAAAAGAGTAGTCAGAGAGGAAAGTGACTATTGTCTGAAAAGATTGTCCCTCTTGCTATGAGGAACCCAGATTACTTAAACAATTTTGGGCAATGAAACTATACCTAGAAGTCAGAGCACATCATGAATTCCTGCATCTAAAAGTAAGTGAAAATATCTTGACAAAGATAAGACCACTGGGGCTCAGGTCCATAATGATTGAAGATTTGTATTACACTCCTGGTATAGAGCCTCAGTTAGTCAAGGTATAGGCAGAAGGTAAGGGGGACATAAAGTAAATAATGGAAGGAGGATATTGTGATCATCAACTGTGGTCTCATGATCATTTA
Source organism: Mustela nigripes (assembly GCF_022355385.1). Classification (NCBI taxonomy): domain Eukaryota; kingdom Metazoa; phylum Chordata; class Mammalia; order Carnivora; family Mustelidae; genus Mustela; species Mustela nigripes. The sequence goes on along the minus strand of NC_081559.1, from coordinate 118,634,482 downwards.
TGGAGACTGACAGTGGCAACTCTGGATATTTTATCTCAACTCTTTCTTCCTATTTCTTCTTCAATATTCTCTTTGTGCATAAGTGGAATCTAATATCATAGTCTAGGTCTATAAGGGAGCATACAGTAATTATATCACATCATGATACTCCATGGTCAATGACACCATCCCAGATTTTCTTAATGGGAGAGAATGATGAGGGGAGACGTGGTTGGGTTTCACTGGTTATTCTCCATTTGCCTCTCCCAGATGTATTTTGCTCTCTGTCCTCCTCTGCACATCTCTGTAGCCCACAAGGCTCTCCTTGAAGTTCCCCCATCATCCCAGATCTTTTGCCAGCTGACTTTCATTCAGAAAAGAGCATTGGGAAACACAGACATTCTATTGGAAGGTGGAATAAAACAAAAGTCAATGTATTTCTTTCCTGGTCCCTCCATGCTGTAGTGGCAAAAGTTTGCTCTCTTAGGTATTTCAGTATGTGTTGTTACTTTTCTTAATTTCGACTGTATCCATAGATCCTTAATCAAGAACTCAACACTTAAACAATCTGGGGTGGATTCCCTTTCCTGCTAGGACTGTAATTAGTACAGATATTTGAATTAATAGTATCCATACAATGTAACACAGTCACCTTTACATCAGTTAAGCTCTTTATACCAAATTATCTATTGGCCACATTTAGTCATAGCCATACTGTTGATGCTTCTATAGTGATGGTGTTTCTAGATCCTCTGAAAGTGGCACTATACAAGTTAATCAAAGTCCATCTGTTCCTGCTTAATTTGGTGTTGTTCTCAATGCAGGGTTTTAATCAATAGCCCTTTTGAATGAGTTATCTGCAACAGAAGAAAATCAGAAGAAAAGAACTCCTGTAGTAGGAAAGAGAGGCAATGGAAGTATCTTTTGACAAGCAATGCCCTCAAAACAAACCCATATTACAATCTATTATGATATCAATTTAAAGATAAGAAACAACCTTAGAGGGTTGAAGGGATGAGTGCTGCTTCCCACACTTTGTAAGAGGCAGTAGATATAGTAAATGGGGCCAGTAATGCCATTAAACACTGTTCCCACTATTTCTATTCCATGTTAGGATCTAGGATTTTTTCTTTCTTTCTTCTTTCTTCTTCCTTCCTTCTTTCTTTCTTTCTTTCTTTCTTTCTTTCTTTCTTTCTTTCTTTCTTTC